>NC_089748.1:2101633-2151633 GCF_040412425.1 Macrobrachium rosenbergii | reverse complement strand
TTTTTGAGCTGAACACAAAGGCATAGGCTGAATCTGAAAGCAATTCCCGAAGCCAGCAATAGGTTCATACAGTAAGAGGCCTTATAGCTAAGTCCCTAAGGTTGAAAATAACAGCCCCCTTTATCCAACATTCGCTCCTATGGGTTCAACGATTTTCTTAACCACGAAACACGTGACGGGGGGGGGGACTAAGGAGCGGTATTGTTTTGCCTCCAAATCAGGTGACCTGGGGCGTGTAGGCCTACCCCTGTTCAAATCTGCCATGGCGTCTCCTTTCCGCCGCTAATTTCCACGTTAAAGCTGATGACTGAGTGACGAATTTTTGAAAATACAGACGAATATACAGTATATACACATAGACACACCAGTGATTTTGGAAGTCAATCACTTTCAGAAACGAGTGCCTAAACTTTGTACAAAATTTCCTTTTGCGATGAATTTAATTTTTTTTCTTTCCTGCAAGAGCCTAAAATTACCCCACTCCACAAATTATCGCTCTTGTTTTCTGCTGTCCAAAGCGCCTCTTCCTCTCTGTACTCTTCATTGCCACTGGCAAACTAAGACCTCTTGGCCACCTGTCTTATAGGGCATGGTTTGGACTAGGCTTTAGCCAAAGACAAGGAAACTTTCATAAAGCTTCATAAACAGAAGGGATTACAACATGCTGGTAGTTAGCCAATTGTGACAGTGAGCTGCCAATCCCACCGGAAAAAAAATAATAGATTAGTTCTGACAAATTTAGAGGCCTGAATAGTTTTCTTTCTTCGGTCTCAAGCAATGCAATCTAACCCCTGGCTTTGCAAACCTGTACCCGATACTCTACAGTCCACAGCAGTATTGTTTTTTATATGAGTTCGGGCGAACAATCAGCATTGCTGTTCACGATGTCTGTAACGCAGTCGCTTTTCTTGATTTTCTGTTCTCAGCCAATAGGCGTTTCCGAAACGGAGTTGGGTGATGGTTCCAGAGAGAAACAAGAATATTGTTATTGCTACATTCAACTTATAACTGCCAAATAAGGAAGGACGGTATATGTAAATAACAAAAAAGTGATGACCACTTACAATGAATCACCAGTATTCCATTGACCCCATTACATATACTGTGCTATTCATTTTTATCTAACGCGTCTATTCTAAGACCTTTGGCACCTGTCAGACTAGCATTTTATTTTGCTCTGTGGGTTTAATATTATTATTGCATTCCCTAGATCTTCGAATTACTGCAGTATAAGATGAATATTTATCAGATGAATATGAGAAAGAACGGCGAAAGAACGTGATAATCTAACAAAAATGTTTGAGTAGCCTCAAGCAAGTGAAATTTAATCGAAGATTGGAAAGTGCTCAGTCAGTATTCGAAAGAACTGCTCGCTGTTTGTGTACGGAGGGGCTTCAGATTTCTCGCTTACACGAAGAGGCCAAACTGAATATTTCTTCCCAGCGGTAAGTGTTAAATTCCGAAATTAATGGCTCGAAAAGAACCTGGTTAATCCAATAATATGTCTTTCTCACTCACGCACGTAAAGGCATCTGAATTTCCATTAGCATTTCTAACATCTAACTTTCATGTTGAAACCAATTGGAGATTTTCCATTGATCTTCAACGTTAAAAGATTTCACTTGCAAGAAATATGCAGTAATACACACATTTTGAAAGAGAGAGAGAGAGAGAGTTCGGCAATTTAAGGTCAATTTGCCATGACTAGATCATAAGATATTGAAGGTCTGATCACAGTTATGTCGTAATTATTTTGAGATAGAATGCACTGGCATTTATTTGATATTAGATGTTCTATATATATTCATATCAACGATGTTTTTCTGACGGTATCCACGTGCTTTGTTTAGTCACTTTTTACTGAAGGAAATTTTATTCCTGCAAGACGATCACTCTCTCTTTCTTTCTGTCTGTTTGTCTGTCTGTCTGGTATCTTTAGTGAAAAAAGGTCAAGTGTACCTTAGTTTTACCAGACCACTGAGCTGATTAACAGCTCTCCTAGAGAGGGCTGGCCCGAAGGATTAGACTTATTTTACGTGGCTAAGAACCATTTGGTTACTTAGCAACGGGACCTACAGCTTATTGTGGAATCCGAACCATATTATAGCATGAAATGAATTTCTATCACCAGAAATAAATTCCTCTAACTCTTCATCAGCCGGCCGGAGACTCGAACTCGGGCCTGGCGAGTGACAGTCCACAGCTCTACCGACTCTTCCAACGAAGAGCTGATCTTTAGTGAATCGCTATATAAATTCATCATCGAAATTTTAATTAACGTTTCTTATTTTTTCTTATGCCTCATTTCCTGCTCTCTCTCTCTCTCTCTCTCTCTCTCTCTCTCTCTCTCTCTCTCTCTCTCTCTCTCTCTCTCTCTCTCTCTCTCACACACACACACACACTTCATTTTGGGGGATATTTTCCTGTTTCGTCTCTTAATTCAGTTGTAATTGTTGTGTCTGTCTAATTTTGAATTCTATGTTTGAGGTTATTTTGAGACTTCATGTAAGATGATTAATCATTGTATATAAAAACAAATAATCTTTTTTGTTAACAAGAAAGCATTTGAAAAATTTGTTCCTTTTTCGTGTTATATTTATCTTCGGTTTCCAACAGATTGAAATGGACATCCCGAAGAAGATAGATTGAAACTGAATGCAAGAGCAAGATCTTGTGTTTCAAGAATTTTTGGGATTTGAGATTCTGGCTTTAAGAAGGATATGAGAAGTCAGGTGGCAGGACAGTCTCAGAAATTATAAGAAAAGGAAAATTACGAAGGTTCCGTGTGTAGATGATATAATGATGAGGGAAATGGAGATGGCCTGGGCTTATCCTTCGCACAACCCCTGGGAAAACAGCATGTGAATTACTTAGTGGCGCTTTGTGCTGTACGGCATTGGTCGCGGTGATATAAACACAAACACATAGACCCCCACACACACACATATATATATATATATATATATATATATATATATATATATATATATATATATATATATATATATATATATATATATATATTATGGTCAAAATGATGCAAATAATAAAACCAAGGACAGTAGATTTAGGTGCAATGCCGTGGTATTAGAAAGGAGTGCGGGATTGTTACTGTTTGCAGACGATGCTCTACTGATCGAGTGTATTAAGAATGTACTACAGAAACTAGTGAAAGAGTTTGAAAATACTGGCAAGAAGCGAAGTTGACAGTAAATGTGAGTAAGAGTGAGATGTGGGATCAATGCAAACCAGGAATTGAAGAATCACAATCGCTGGAGCAGGAAGGTTATCGGGGTGCGCACATCGGTTTAGGAAAAGACTTGAGTTGCCTAAGAAACCGAGATGGGAATCATACAGTGATTGCTGAGTCAATCTCCTTAAGTAAGTGAATTGTGGCTGGTGAATACAAGTAAAAGAAACAAGGTGTAGCAGTTGAGATGAACGTTTTCATTGTGCATGTGGCATAAGAAGAAATGGAGGGATGAGACGTGGCGATATGTACAGGAAGTAAAGAAGTAAGCACAGATGAAGGGACAAAGGAGAGAATTTTGAGAGGTCAAGGGTCTTCATTATCGATTTACCAGTTGGAGTATGAATAAGCCAGTGACCGTTGTGTCGTTTATTTAGAGCCACCACTGGTAGCAGAAAATACGAGTATATATTTATGTTGTATTTCTTTTTTCACTATTTTATTAATACTTCCCATATACGGTCACGGTAAATGCTTTTTTTATTTGCTTATATAACATGTTTCTTGTTTGTGACTTTTTCCACTGATTACCTCGATTCTGTTTGCTCTCCAATCTTCTCCCTATTTTTTATTTATAAATTTTTATTTACCGTTCATTGAAAAATATTACGGTCCTACTAAAGCCATTGTGATTGTAATACGTTTTTATGTATTCCTGCTGACGTTGCCCTTCCGTTTTTATTATTACAAAAAAAAAAAAAACTGAATTTAGCTGGTCTGTGAAACGACAGCCTCTCCCAACTCCCTGACTTGAATTAGCACAAGAGTTCTATGAATAGTTTCTAGAATATGGCTAACAAAATTAACCTCTTGTTTATCGAAACCTATTAGTATGCCAGACGTGACTAGAACAACATATTGTCATTATTTTTTGTCAGCTTCGTTAATATCATATTCTTCGCGATGAAAATCTCTTTTCATTCCAGAACATGAAAAGAAACCGAGGAATAAATACACGCTAAAGTTGCTTGATATGTTGTAAAAAAAAAAAAAAGAGGAAATCCCTGGTGCAACGCCAGACTTGAGGCTCCATCGAAATGAATGGCATCACCAAATGATCTTCCTTCGAGAGTAAGTCCACAGATTTTGCGCAACGATTTAGTTTCAAGTTAACATACATAAAGCACTAACTGTCAATACACCCCGTGAAGTCCTTCGAAGTGCACATTTATAGCTATATAACCTTTGTTTCTTTTCATTCAATCGGCGTACTTTTTATTTGGGAGACTAGAATAACCAAGCATACATAGGGACGGTACTCTTCAGCACCAGTGGATCAGGTGACCGGCCAAGTGACGAGGACTTCAACCCAAGCCCACTCTCCGGATAGTGGCGAGATTACCAGAGGAGGGAAAGTAAGTATACCGTAAGAATGGATTAACTGAAGCCAGCACAGCTCAATTGCCACTGTGTAAATTGGCCTCGGATTGGAATCAACCCATCTTACTAAAATTGCTCAGTACTGAATGTGTAACGCAGGCCTATATTTATTTATGACGGTTGGTCCCAAATTTTACATATGGAATTTTTATATATTCAAACATCAAGCCGCATATAACCCAATAATATCGATTTTTCTAGCCTGGGAATGCCTTACACCTAGAGGGAATAATATATTGAAAGTATAGACCTTGAATTCGACATGAATATGTCAAAATCAGATGGCTGAGTGGAAGAAGCCTATTCACGATGTAGCAGAGAAAATATGATTGTGTCAGTATCCATGTGGTTTTTCTGTTGGGGAAACGGCTCAATGTTGAGATGTCCATCTGTCGATCTATCTGTCTGTCTGTCTGGATAGATAGTTAGATGGATAGATATTCCAACATCGACCCGTTTCCCTAATACAGACTGTCAAGAAAAACTCATTTACTGGCCCAGTGATATATGTATGTATATATATATATATATATATATATATATATATATATATATATATATATATATATATATATATATATATATATATATATATATATATATATATATATATATATATATATATATATATATATATATATATATATATAACGATGTTGTTAGTAAAGCTACAACAGTGATAATGATCACGACGGTACTGTTAGAATAGCAAATGATAGCAGTTATTATACTAATAATGATAACAGCCGCATTCATAATTCATAACAACGTGGCCAGGATTACTTTTTCCACCAGACCGTGAAGAAAGGTTTACACCACTTCTGATGTTTTCACCTGAAATATACTGATTAGTCATGCTCCGTAATTAGGAAGAGATTTTTGCAAAGGACGCAATGAAGCATTCCCACATAATTATTTCAGTTTTTCCCATTGAAATTTGTCTCTTACGAATGAATTTCATCACCCTCTGTCTGTCTGTCTATCTCTCTCCCTCCATATAGCAGAACGTTTGCAGTGGTTCTCCTATGGTTAATATATATATATATATATATATATATATATAGTATATATATATATATATATATATATATATATATATAAATATATATATATATATATATATATATATATATATATATATATATATAATATATATATATATATAGCCTCGATGGCACAGTCGGTTACAGCAGCAGCTTCGGACTTCCTAGAGGTCTGTGGTGCGGGTTCAAACCGCAGCCGACTGATCAGAGAGGCAGACACTTTGCTATCCGTGTAGACACCCCGTGATTATGTATGTAATGAATGGATAGGTTTGCTTAAAAGCAAATGGGTGTTACAGACTAAATACACACACAAAACAAAGCCACTCCAACATCTAAAAACATAACAAACATCTCACACGTCTCGAACTCTCGACCTACCCTCGAACTCTCGACCTACCCGCGCAACAACTTCTCGCTGCTGAGAGAAAGGGCGTTGGGTCTGGTATGATACATGTACCATACGCTACTGGGGTCTAAGCGATGTCAGGCAGGGCAGCCGGTCGAGACTACGGTCTACCCCAAAGCCAAATCAAAAAGTCCTTCAAAAGAAGGCATCATGCTTACCCCATACAGAAATGGGAAAAAGCACGTTAAAAGAAGAAGAAGAAGATAATAAGATATATATATATATATATATATATATATATATATATATATATATATATATATATATATATATACATATACTGTATATTAACTTTTAACTTTGGAGAGCATCAGCATCTGCATTCTGTTGAGGCTACATTGTGACACTGCTCAGTACCAAAAACATATTCCTATTACTCTGAAACTGTAAAATTCCAGGCAGCATTAATGACGCTGATTCCTTAAGTTTAAGAATGACATTGTGCCATTGTTTGTTTCTATTTGTTCTCTTCATATTTATGTGTTGGGTCATTCTATTTCTTTTCTATTTATTAGTTTTTCATTCTTTGGTGCCTTGTTTTCACATACGTTCTATTTAAGTTCATTTTACATATAGTGTTTGGCTAGTTGATGTGAATATTTGTTCGTTCTGATTTATATAAGTACAAAGTTAATCTGACACTGAAACTGGTATTTGAAGAAAGAAAAATTTAAGAAATAACTGAGGAACCAAGGGAGAATTCTCCAAAAATTGGCAGCTGTGATTATTGTGTAGAGAGAGAGAATATCTATGATGTGTTAACAAAAACTCTTAATATGCCTAAACAAGGTAAGTGATTTTCTGCTACCTATTAAAGATCCAATGATATAGTTATGAAGGTTTTATTTTTACGTTCAGGTTAAGCGAAAATATTGTGATTATGTTTCTCTCTGGTTCTCATCTTAGGTCATACTCATTTAACTACCACACGCTTTAATGCATCTACAATCTGTTGTAGAAGAGTAGAAGGAGGTTTGTCCCTAGTATATAATTTCAGTTTATTATGGTTCATATAGTCTTGTTTTTAACAGTTTTCAATTGTCAGTAATTATATTTGAAAGATGTCAGCAAAAGTAAGTGGTTGATAGATATCCACTGCGTAGATCCCACTCATTTTTTTATGTGTGAAAGGAGGCTCCAGTGTTTTACAGATAGTGTGATTAAAACACTCAATAAAAAAAATATAAATTTTATTCACAATGCTGAACACAGTGATATCACTTTGGCTGATCATAACTCGAAGATGTGGCATTACCACAAGTAGATCTTATGTATCCTGGCCAACTCAGGCATTCTGGAAATATCTTGAATAAGGAGATTATGTAAAACCGCTAAGAAATTTGTAATTAACATGCTTTTACGCATAAGTGGTAATTAACAAAATATAACTAACATCTTAATCAACAAATGTTTCTTGAAACTAAACTTATGTACGGTTTTCATGCAAATAAATAAAAAATGTCTTGAATATAAGAGAAAATTAAATAATTTATCAAGTCTCGAAACTGCAACAGAAAACAGTACTGGGGGAACTATGCAAAAGAACAAAACAATAATGTCATAATTTCTATTTTAATAACATATCCCCATCTCAGGAAAATTATCTAATTTTTTAAAGATTTTGCCTGCTGAAGTAATCTGAGCCAGTTGAGCTATCCTGGAACGCTCTCCACTCGAAACTCGTAGCTCTGGTCCTATTTCCCAGAATGCATGCAAGTGGCTTGTGGTCTGTTTGTATCATAAATTCCACACCATGAAAATACAGATGGAATATTCCATCTGTATTTCTATCATTGCAAGGCACTGCTTTTCAATGGTACATTAGTTGCACTCATTCCCCTAGGGTTTCCAAATTGGTTAAGCAGATATTCAATCTGTACTTTTATGGTGTAGATTTTATGATACAGATTACAAGCCACTTGCATGCATTCTGGGAAACAGCATCAGAACTACGAGTTTCGATTGGAGAGCCCAGGATACCTCAACGTTGGCTCAGATTACTTCAGCAGGCAAATTCTTAACAAATGAGATAAGTTTCCTTAGATGGGGATGTTATCAAAATAGAAATTATGACAGTATTATTTTGTTCTTTTGCATTGTTTCCCCAGCACTTTTCTGTTGCAGTTCTGAGAATAGATAAACGAGAAACTTTTTATTGATTTACATGAAATCCATACATAAGTTTAGTTTAAAGAAAAATTATGTTGATCGAGATGTTAGTGAAATTTTGTTAAATATCACTTACATATGCCATCTGCAAATTCTTGTAGTAATATGCCTCCTGGTCATTCATTCAATGTATCCATCCTCGTTATGAATGCCCTATTATATTTTGGTACTCATAGCATGCAAGACTTCCTGTTGTAGCCAGTCAAACCTAGGAATGATCTCACTTGCCTCCTGGTACTTTGTTCTGCTGCATCCTGGGTCATCACTTCAGCTATGTCAAGCCTAGTACAGCTTACCTTGTGTCCAAGGAATTCCACTTTCTCTAACTGATGTCTCACTTGCAAAGTTGTTTAGTTAGTTCTCCTTCCCTCATTCTCTGAAACAGGTCTCTTAGTGACTTGATGTGTTCTTCCCATGATGCTTTATCAGTTAACATGTCGTCCATAAAATGGTCAGTGTTCTTGGCTCAAGTTAGCATCATCCTCATAACCCTGTTGAGAGTCAATGCTGAGTTCATTAATTAAAATGGCTACCTCTTGAGCTAGTAAAATCCACTTGAAACTGGATCTCCTATGGATTTATCAAACTTGCTTATGGCGTTGATTTGACAGTAATCCATGCAAAACTTGTTTGACTCGTCATTGTTCCTCATCATTACTATTGGCAAAACAGGATGCAGATGTTCACCTTTCAATGATTTGCACCTGAAGCATCTCAACTTTTCACTGGATCAGCTCCTGAGTAGCATATGGTAAAGGATGCATCCTTGACTAGCTTCTCAATTGTCAGTTCGGTGTGGTGTTCTCCCAGTGAAGTCCTTACTGAATTACTGGTTAAGATGTTTTGGTATTATTCAGCAAAAGCAGTACCTGCTTCTTCTGCTGCTTGATAAGTCACTATTAACATTGAAATCTCAGTACATTTCGTCTTTCTTTTGTCATCGAAGGTCCAACCAACCCTCATCCAGGATTACTTGGTTCTTGTCAGCTTCCTCCTCGACGTCTGTCACACTCAAGCATTTCTCTTCTTCAATGACAGCTGCTGTTGCTTTATTCACTTCCCTCTCATTATAGCTGGTCAGGATGCTCATGTGTTGAGTCTTCTGTTCTCCGCTGATATCAACCTTTATGCTGTGTGACTCTTCATTGGTCCTTTCATGGCCCTTCCATTCAGTAGCTTGAATGATGAAAACCCAGTGCCTGACATGCAAATTTGCTGATAGATTCCAGTCCTAAGCCTTCAGTCTCTCTTGGCACATTTTCAGTGGATATTTCAAAACATTGTTGAGCCTTTTACATAATCCATTGCATTTTGGGTCACATGGAGTTGTAAACAGATACCTGGTGCTCATCAGATGGCTCACCTCCCTTATCACATCTGGAGTGAACTGGGTATCCTAGTCACTGAGCATTTCCTGGGGGAATCCCTTCCTGCCAAAAACTTCAGTAATGACTCTATCTTAAGGATTGCTACTGCCTCCAGGTACTTTTTAGTGAAGTTTACTACTGTCAGGATGTAACTGTAGCCTTTCATTGGCAACATAGGTCCAATTAGGTCTTGAGCTACTCTCTTGAATGGTTCTTCCATCAACATCTTCACCAATGGTATCTTGCTAGTATGGCCCTTCAGTTCAGTCTTCTGGCACATTTTGCTGGACCTGCAAAATCTAGTTACCTCCATAACCACTCCTGACCAATGAAAACTGTTGGTTATATAATCAACAGCCTTCTTAGCCCCGAATTGACCACTAACAATTGACTCATGGGCCAGCATCATCACTTTGGCCTGATATGACTCCGGCATTAGGATTTGCCCCACTTCTCCATCTACCATGCCTAGGAAACATAATGCAATATCATTAATAACCTGTCCTGGCTAAATTGGGATTCTTATGCTAGACATATTTTAGCTGCTCTGCTTCTATATGTAGAATGCTAGAAGCTACTGCCAGTGGACTAGCCTTTTCCCAATCCATTCCTGTATCACTTTCTTCTGGCTCAACCCTTTGGTTGTCTATCACTGCAGCTTTCTCAACCATCCCAATCTTAGGTTTAATAACTTCTTCTAGGTCCTTTCTACCTGGAATGTTTCCAAAAAGTAAGGTAGTAAATAGGGTTATCTAGCCCTTAAACGCCTAGCCTCTATTTACAAAAGCGTCTCCCGTATGCCGGCGGCGTTCGGGAGTGAGCGCCGAATCGGAAAAAAAGTTTTTTTAAAAAATCACAGCAGGCTCAGTTTTTAAGATTAAGAGTTAATTTTTTGGCTCCTTTTTTGTCATTGGCTGAAGTTTAGTACGCAAACATCAGAAATTAAAAAAAATATCATTATCATATATAAATATTGGAATATATGACAGCACGAAAAAAAATTTCATATATAATTGTATACAAACCGCGCTGTGAGCAAAACGGTTAAAACTAATGAGTTATTTTTTTTCGTTGTACTTTACTCTAAATTGCGATGATTTTGGTATATAACAAATTGTAAAACGATCAAAGCAACACAGAGAAAATATTATCACAAAATGATGAATGAATTCGTAATGGGCGGCTGTAAAAAAAAGTTTTTTCAAAAATTCACCATAAATCGAAATGTTGTGCTAGAGACTTCACGTTTGTTCCAAAATAAAGTTAATTGATTGAATATTACTAGAATGTAAGTGTTTTAGCTTACAATTGCATTTTTTCCCATTTCGGTTGAGTTAAAGTTGACCAAAGTTTGAAATTTTTTTATTTATCGTGATTTATATGAAAATATTTCAAAATTAATAAGAGCTACAACCATGAGTTTTTTTTTTTGTATTCTACATGAAATTGCGCACATTTTGATGTATAACACTTTATGTAACGCCTAATATAAACGGCACGAAAATTACGACAAGGTGACTCAAGATATGCTGAGATTTTCAGCGGAGTTACCTCGCGCGGAGGGAAGGAAAAAGTTTTTTTTTCAAATATTCACCATAAATCGAAATATTGTGCTAGAGACTTCCCGTTTGTTGCAAAATGAATTTAAATGATTGCATGTTACGATAGTGTAAGACTTTTGGCTTACAATTGCGTTTTTTGACAATTTAGATCGAGTTAAAGTTGACCGAAGGTTCAAATTTTGTCACTTATCGTGATTAATATAAAAATATTTCAAAACTGATAAAAGATACAACCATGCGTTATTTTTTGTTGTATTTCACATGAAATTGCGCAAATTTTGATGTATAATACTTTATGTAACGTCTAATATAAAACGGCGCAAAAATTACGACAAGGGGACTCAAGAAATGCTGAGATTTTCAGCGGAGTTCCCGCGCGCGGAGGGAAAGAAAAAGATTTTTTTTTTTAAATTCACCATGAATCGAAATATTGTACTAGAGACTTCCCGTTTGTTGCAAAATAAAGATAAATGATTGCCTGTTACTAGAATGAAAGAGTTTTGGCTTACAATTGCGTTTTTTGACAATTTCGGTCGAGTCAAAATTGACCGAAGGTTCAAATTTTGTCACTTACCGTGATTTATATGAAAATATTTCAAAACTGATAAAAGCTACAACCATGAGTTATTTTTTTTGCATTTTAAATGAAATTGCGCACATTTTGATGTATAACACTTTATGTAACGCCTAATATAAAACGGCGCGAAAATTACGACAAGGTGACTCAATGAAATGCTGAGATTTTCAGCGGAGTTACCGCGCGCGGAAACAAGGAAAACGTTTTTTTTTTTTTTCCAAAAATTAACCATAAATCGAAATATTGTGCTAGAGATTTTAAGTTTGTTGTGAAATGAAGTTAGATGATTGCATGTTACTAGAAATGTAAGAGTTTTGGCGGAGGAAGGGAAAAGTTTTTTTAAACAATTGCGATTTTTTGACAATTTCAATTGGTTTTCGAGTCAAATTTGACCGAAGGTTCAAATTTTGTCACTTACCGTGATTTATATGAAAATATTTCAAAACTGATAAAAGCTAGAACCATGAGTTATTTTTTGTAGTATTCTAAATGAAATTGCGCACATTTTGATGTATAAAACTTTATGTAACGCCTAATATAAAACGGCGCGAAAATTACGACAACGTGACTCAAGAAATGCTAAGATTTTCATAAAAAGTTACAGCGCGAAAAAGGAGGGAAGGAAAAGTTTTTTTCAAAAATTTACCATAAATCGAAATATTTTGGTAGATATTTTTAGTCTGTTGCAAATTGAAGGTATATGATTGAATGTTACTAGAATTTAAGGGTTGGCTTACAATTGCGTTTTTCGACAATTTCGGTCGAGTCAAATTTGATTGAAGGTTCAAATTTTGTCACTTATCGCGATTTATATGAAAATATTTCAAAACTGATAAAAGTTAGAACCATGAGTTAGTTTTTGTAGTATTCTAAATGAAATTGCACACATTTTGATGTATAACACTTTATGTAACGCCTAATATAAAACGGCAAGGTGCGAAAATTACGACAAGGTGACTCATTTTGAAATGCTGCGCACATTTTGATGTATAACAATTTATGTAACGCCTAATATAAAACGGCGCGAAAATTACGACAAGGTGACTCTGGATTTTCAGCGGAGATACCGCGCGCGGAGGGAAGGAAAAGAATTTTTTTTTTTAAATTCACCATAAATCGAAATATTGTGCTAGAGACTTTCAGTTTGTTGCGAAATGAAGGTAAGTGATTGCATGTTACAAGAATGTAAGATTCTTGGCTTAAAATTGCATTTTTTGACAATTTCGGTCGAGTCAAATTTGACCGAAGGTTAAAATTTTGTCACTTACCGTGATTTATATGAAAATATTTCAAAACTGATAAAAGCTAGAACCATAAGTTATTTTTTGTTGTAATTTAAATGAAATTGCGCACATTTTGATGTATAGAACTTTATGTAACGCCTAATATAAAACGATGCGAAAATTACGACAATGTGACTGAAGAAATGCTAAGATTTTCAGCAGAGTTACAGCGCGCGGAGGGAAGGAAAAAGTTTTTTTTTTAAATTCACCATAAATAAAAATATTGTGCTAGAGACTTTTAGTTTGTTGCAAAATGAAGTTAAATGATTGAATGTTAGTAGAATGTAAGAAATTTGGCTTACAATTGCGTTTTTCGACCATTTTGATCGAGTTAAATTTGATCGAAGGTTCAAATATTGTCACTCATCGTGATTTATATGAAAATATTTCAAAACCGATAAAAGTTAGAACCATGAGTTATTTTTTGTTTTATTCTACATGAAATTTTGCACATTTTGATGTATAACACTTTATGTAACGCCTAATATAAAACGGCGCGAAAATTACGACAAGGTGTCTCAAGATATGCTGAGATTTTCAGCGGAGTTCCCGTGCGCGGAAGGAAGGAAAAAGTTTTTTTCAAATATTCACCATAAATCGAAATGTTGTGCTAGAGACTTTTTGTTTGTTGAAAAATGAAGGTAAATGATTGAATGTTAGTAGAATGTAAGAGATTTGGCTTACAATTGCGTTTTTCGACCATTTCGATCGAGTCAAATTTGATCGAAGGTTAAAATTTTGTCACTTATCGTAATTTATATGAAAATATTTCAAAACCGATAAAAGTTAGAACCATGAGTTATTTTTTGTTTTATTCTAAATGAAATTGCGCACATTTTGATGTATAACACTTTATGTAACGCCTAATATAAAACGGCGCGAAAATTACGAAAAGGTGTTTCAAGATATGCTGAGATTTTCAGAGGAGTTCCCGTGCGCGGAAGGAAGGAAAAAGTTTTTTTCAAATATTCACCATAAATCTAAATATTGTGCTAGAGACTTTTTGTTTGTAGCAAAATGAAGGTAAATGATAGCTTGTTACTAAAATGTAAGATTTTTGGCTTACAATTGCGTTTTTTGACAATTTCGGTCGAGTTAAGTTTGACCGAAGGTTAACATTTTGTCACTTATCGTGATTAATATGAAAATATTTCAAACCTGATAAAAGATACAACAATGAGTTATTTATTGTTGTATTTTACATGAAATTTCGCACATTTTGATATATAACACTTTATGTAACGTCTAACATAAAAAGGCGCGAAAATTACGACAAGGTGACTCAAAAAATGCTAAGATTTTCAGCGGAGTTCCCGTGAGCGGAGGGAAGGAAAAATTTTTTTTTCAAAAATTCACCATAAATCGGCATATTGTGCTAGAGACTTCCCGTTTGTTGCAAAATAAAGGGAATCGATTGAATATTACTAGAATCAAAGAGGTTTGGCTTACAATTGCTTTTCTTGACAATTTCGGCTGAGTCAAATTTGACCGAAGGTTAAAATTTTGTCAGTTATCGTGATTTATATGAAAATATTTCAAAACTGATAAAAGCTACAACCATGAGTTATTTTTTGTTGCATTTTAAATGAAATTGCGCACATCTTGATGTATAAAAATTTATGTAACGCCTAATATAAAACGGCGCGAAAATTACGACAAGATGACTCAAGAAATGCTGAGATTTTCAGCGGAGTTACCGCGCGCGGAAGGAAGGAAAAATTTTTTTCAAAAATTCACCATAAATCGAAATATTGTGCCTGAGACTTTCCGTTTGTTGTGAAATGACGGTAAATAATTGCATGTTACTAGAATGTAAGATTTTTGGCTTAAAATTGCGTTTTTTGACAATTTCGGTTGGGTCAAAGTTGACCGAAGGTTTAAATTTTGCCACTTACCGTGATTTATATGAAAATATTTCAAAACTGATAAAAGATACAACCATGAGTTATTTTTTTTGTATTCTAAATGAAATTGCGCACATTTTTATGTATAAAACTTTATGTAACGCCTAATATAAAACGGCGCGAAAATTACGACAAGGTGACTCAAGAAATGCTAAGATTTTCAGCAGAGTTCCAGCGGGTGGAGTGTAGGAAATGTTTTTTTTTAAAAATTCATCATAAATCGAAATATTGTGCTAGAGACTTTCTGTTTGTTGCAAAAACAAAGGAAAATGATTGAATGTTACTAGAATGTAAGAGTTTTGGCTTACAATTGCGTTTTTCGACAATTTCCGTCGAGTCAAATTTGATCGAAGGTTCAAATTTTGTCACTTATCGTGATTTATATGAAAATATTTCAAAACCGATAAAAGTTAGAACCATGAGTTTTTTTTGTAGTATTCTAAATTAAATTGCGCACAATTTGATGTATAAAACTTTATGTAACGCCTAATATAAAACGGCGCGAAAATTACGACAAGGTGACTCAAGAAATGCTAAGATTTTCAGCGGAGTTACCGTGCGTGGAGGAAAGGAAAAAGTTTTTTAAAAAATTCACCATAAATCGAAATATTGTGATAGAGACTTTCAGTTTGTTGCGAAATTAACTTAAATGATTGCATGTTACTAGAATTAAGATTTTTGGCTTACAATTGCGTTTTTTGACAATTTCGGTCGAGTCAAAGTTGACCGGAGTTAAAATTTTGTCACTTACTGTGATTTATATGAAAATATTTCAAAATTGATAAAAGCTAGAACCATGAGTTATTTTTTGTTGTATTCTAAATGAAATTGCGCACATTTTTATGTATAACAATTTATGTAACGCCTAATATAAAACGGCGCGAAAATTACGACAACGTGACTCAAGAAATGCTAAGATTTTCAGCAGAGTTACAGCGCGCGGAGGGAAGGAAAAATGTTTTTTTTTCAAAAATTCACCATAAATCGAAATATTGTGCTAGAGACTTTTAATTTGTTGAAAAATTAAGGTAATTGATTGAATGTTACTAGAATGTAATATTTTTCGCTTACAATTGCGTTTTTTGACCATTTCGATCGAGTCAAATTTGATCGAAGGTTCAAATTTTGTCACTTATCGTTATTTATATGAAAATATTTCAAAACCGATAAAAGTTAGAACCATGAGTTATTTTTTGTTGTATTTTAAATGAAATTGCGCACATTTTGATGTATAACACTTTATGTAACGCCTAATATAAAACGGCGCGAAAATTACGACAAGGTGACTCAAGAAATGCTAAGATTTTCAGTGGAGTTACCGCGCGCGGAGGGAAGGAAAAAGGTTTTTCAAAAATTCACCATAAATCGAAATATTGTGCTAGAGACTTTTTGTTTGTTGCAAAATAAAGGTAAATGATTTAATGTTATTATACTGTAAGATTTTTGACTTAAAATTACGTTTTTCGACCATTTCGGTCGAGTCAAAGTTGACTGAATGTTCAAATTTTGTCACTTATCGTGATTTATATGAAAATATTTCAAAACTGATAAAAGCTAAAGCCATGGGTTATTTTTTGTTGTATTCCAAATTAAATTTTGCACATTTTGATGTATAACACTTTATGTAACGCCTAATATAAAACGGCGCGAAAATTACGACAAGGTGACTCAAGAAATGCTAAGATTTTCAGTGGAGTTACCGCACGCGGAGGGAAGGAAAAAGTTTTTTTTTTCAAAAATTCACCATAAATCGAAATGTTGTGCTAGAGACTTTCAGTTTGTTGAAAAATAAAGGTAAATGATTTATTGTTACTAGAATGTAAGAGTTTTTGCTTATAATTGCGTTTTTCGACCATTTCGGTCGAGTCAAATTTGACCAAAGGTTCAAAATTTGTCACTCATCGTGATTTATATGAAAATATTTCAAAATTTATAAAAGCTACAATCATGAGGTATTTTCTGTTGTATTTTAAATGAAATTGCGCACCTTTTTATGTATAACACTTTATGTAACGCCTAATATAAAACAGCGCGAAAATTACGACAAGGTGACTCAAGAAATGCTGAGATTTTCAGCAGAGTTACCGCGCGCGGAGGGAGGGAAAAAGTTTTTTTTTTCAAAATTCACCATAAATCGAAATATTTTGCTAGAGACTTTCCGTTTGTTGTAGAATAAAGATAAACGATAGAATGGTACTAGAATGTACGATTTTTGGCTTAAGATTGTATTTTTTGATAATTTCGGTCGAGTCAAAATTGACCGAAGGTTAAAATTTTGTCACTTATCGTGATTTATATGAAAATATTTCAAAACTGATAAAAGCTACAACCATGAGTTAATTTATGTTGTATTGTAAATGAAATTGCGCACATTTTGATGTATAACACTTTATGTAACGCCTAATATAAAACGGCGCGAAAATTACGACAAGGTGACTGAAGAAATGCTAAGATTTTCAGTAGAGTTAGCGCGCGCGGAAACAAGGAAAAAGTTTTTTTTTTTTTTTAAATTAACCATAAATCGAAATATTGTTCTGGAGACTTCCAGTTTGTTGCAAAATGAAGGTATATGACTGAAAATTGCGTTTTTTGACAATTTCGGTCGAGTCAAAATTGACCAAAGGTTGAAATTTTGTCACTTATCGTAATTTATATAAAAATATTTCAAAACCGATAAAAGCTACAACCATGAGTTATTTTTTGTTGTATTTTACATGAAATTGCGCACATTTTTATGTATAAAACTTTATGCAACGCCTAATATAAAACGGCGCTAAAAATTACGACAAGGTAACTCAAGAAATGCTGAGATTTTCAGTGGAGTTCCCGTGCGTGGAGGGAAGGAAAAGTTTTTTTAAATTAACCATAAATCGAAATATTGTGCTAGAGGCTTTCCGTTTGTTGCAAAATGAAGGAAAATAATTGAATGTTACTAGAATGTAAGATGTTTGGCTTACAATTGCGTTTTTTGACCATTTCAGTTGAGTCAAAGTTGACCGAAGGTTCAAATTTTGTCACATATCGTGATTTATATGAAAATATTTCCAAACTGATAAAAGCTACAACCATGAGTTATTTTTTGTTGTATTTTAAATGAAATTGCGCACATTTTGATGTATAACACTTTATTTAACGTCTAATATAAAACGGCGCGAAAATTACGACAAGGTGACTCAAGAAATGCTAAGATTTTCAGCGGAGATACCGTGCGCGGAGGGAAGGAAAAAGATTTTTCCAAAAATTCACCATAAATCGGAATATCGTGCTAGAGACTTCCCGTTTGTTGAAAAATGAAATTAACTGATTGAATGTTACTAGAAAGCAAGATTTTTGGCTTAAAATTGCGTTTTTCGACCATTTCGATCGAGTCAAAATTGACCGAATGTTCCAATTTTGTCACATATCGTGATTTATATGAAAATGTTTCAAAACTGATAAAAGCTACAACCATGAGTTATTTTTTTTTGTATTTTAAATGAAATTGCGCACATTTTGATGTATAAAACTTTATGTAACGCTTAATATAAAACGGCGCGAAAATTACGACAATGTGACTTAAGAAATACTAAGATTTTCAGCGCAGTTACCGCACGCGGAGGGAAGGAAAAAGTAAAAAAAAAAAATTCACCATAAACCGAAATATTGTTCTAGTGACTTCCCGTTTGTTGCAAAATGAAGGTATATGACTGAATGTTACTAGAATGTAAGATGTTGGCTTACAATTGCGTTTTTTGACTATTTCGGTCGAGTCAAAATTGACCAAAGGTTCAAATTTTGTCACTTATCGTAATTTATATGAAAATATTTCAAAACTGATAAAAGCTACAACCATGAGTTATTTTCTGTTGTATTCTAAATGAAATTGCGCATTTTGTGATGTATAAAACTTTATGTAACGCCTAATATAAAACGATGCAAAAATTACGACAAGGTGACTCAAGAAATGCTAAGATTTTCAGCAGAGTTACAGCACGCGGAGGGAAAGAAAAGTTTTTTAAAAAATTCACCATAAATCGGCATATTGTGCTGGAGACTTCCCGTTTATTGCAAAATGAAGGTAAATGATTGAATATTACTAGAATGTAATATTATTAGCTTAAAATTGCGTTTGCGACCATTTTAGTCGAGTCAAAGTTGACTAAAGGTTCAAATTTTGTCACTTATCGTGATTTATATGAAAATATTTCAAAACTGATAAAAGATACAACAATGAATTATTTTTTGTTGTATTCTAAATAAAATTGCACACATTGTGATGTTTAACACTTTATGTAACGCCTTATATAAAACGGCGCGAAAATTACGACAAGGTGACTGAAGAAATGCTAAGATTTTCAGTAGAGTTACTGCGCGCAGAGGGAAGGAAAAAGTTTTATTAAAAAATTCACCATAAAACGGAATATTGTGCTAGAGACTTTCCGTTTGCTGCAAAATGAAAGTAAATGATTGAATATCACTAGAATGTTAGTTTTTTGCTTGCAAAAAATACCCAAATATATATATATATATATATATATATATATATATATATATATATATATATATATATATATATATATATATATATATATATATATATATATACACATTATATATATACATATATATAATATATTTTTTACTTTGGTACGAATACATAACTAAAAGGAATGCAGGTGAAAAAATTTTTTTTTTTGCATAAAACGAAATAATATACAAAACACCAATAAATACAGATATATAAAAACTTGTAATAAATATAAAACTAAATATAAAATCAATGCAGAATACTCACTCGTAATCCTGACTCTTCGTTCTGTTCTTGTTTTCTCCCTCCTCCGTTGAAGAGTCTTGCATTTTTTTCCTCTCGACATGACGAGGCACAGGTGGAGGAGGCGCGCGCCTTACTGCGGACGGGGGAGATGCGCGGTGTCCCGGGTAGGCGCACTCCAATATATGACCGCAGTGTGGTACTTACGGTCACACTTCCCGAACCTGCAAAGTGCTACCTTGCAGGTGCAACAGACGTACCAGGTGTCTCTTCTTCTGCCATTCATATGGCACATCCGGCACAGTTTCTGCCTACGCCCTTCTAGGAGCTCCAGTGTGTGATCCCCTGCCTGCAGCCGACACACAGGGTCCACTACCCGACGGGACATTGGAATGTGAGGGGGGGCGGCAGCAGGGGCAGCAGCATCATCAAGGGCGGCAGCAGCAGAGGTGGCATCATCAAGGGCGGTGGCAGCAGGGGCGGCATCATCAAGGGCAGCGGCAGCAGGGGCGGTGTCGGCAGGAGCAGGAAGACCGAGGTTGGCCCTCCTAGCGACATCTGCCCTATCCTCTCAGGGCAGATCTGGAGCTTGGGGGCAGGGGGGCGGTGTTGGAAGGCCACCCCTCTAGATTAAAGTTTATGAGGGCATTCCCAGCCACCTCGAGAAACTGGATGTGGGACAACCTCCGGGCATCCAAATTGTACCCACAGTAGAGGATGTAGGCATTCTGGAGGGCCAACTGAAGGAGGTATTTGAGGAGTTTCTGTGTCCACCTCCTGGTTCTCCTGGCGAAGGGATAATACTGGATGAGTTGATCTAAGAGATCAACTCCTCCCATGTGCCTATTGTAGTGCCCGATGACAGTAGGCCATTGGACACGAAACTCCTTCATACGTAACTCGGCCCTGCTGACGTGTCTTCTTCCGCTGAACGATCTCTTCTTGGATGGGCTCATGACTCGTCGTAATCATGGGCACGAGTCGGACCCCCTTCCAACAGATGACGAAGACATCTCCCTTCCGCCGCCACTCTGTCTCTCCTCTTGCCAGAACCTCTTGAGGACATTCGGGGCCCCACGCACCAACAGAAGGGTACCACTGATGTGCACACCTGCTTCATACAGTTCTTGGGCCAGGGATACCGAGTTATAATAATTATCCATAAACAGGTGGTATCCCTGGTTACGGAAACGATCCACAAGACTGAAGACAGTGTCACGCAGCGTGGAGAAGACCCCAGAATACACCGAGAAGTCCACGATGTATCCAGTGTTGGATTCCGTAATAAAAAATAACTTTACACCATATTTCTTTGGCTTCTTGGGGTTGTACACTTTTATACTTAGACACCCTTTGTATGGCATCATCCCCTCATCCAAAGAAAGGTTCTTGGAAGGAACCACGAGAAACTGGCACCGTTCACGAATGTAGTCCAACACTGGGCGGACTAAGATGAGGCGGTTGGGGTTATTCCGGGGTATGGCCCTTCGGTTGAAGGCGTTGAAATACCTGTCCAACGCCAGGAAACTATCATGGGGCATAATGCCGGGCACATTGGGCATACTTAAAAAAAAATTTCGCCTCCAATATTGCCTGACGTCGGCAGCAGGCATCATTCAAAAAAAAATGTGGAACCCCAAAAAATGCGCCATGTCCTTGAGGTTGCAGCCCGCCAGCAATACGACAACGTCGTCTGCAGTTCCTCACGGCAGTACCGAGCATAATCCGCCGTCTCTGCAACGAGGTATTCCAGCAATTCCCGCGTCAGGAAGAGCTGAATGAACCCCAGTGCAGTTAGAGGCACAGGGACGGTCAGTCCAGGTGCTGCTGTGAATGGGTGCATGTTAGGTGGGGTGGGGTCCTCCAACCACCCCTCATCACTTTCGGACGAACGGCCTTCACCCAAACTGCAGCGACGTTGCGACCTTCTATGGGCCCATGCGCGCGGGCACGACTTTGCACTCCCACCCTCCCCACTGGCCCATCTCCCTCACTTTCACCATCACTTTCTGTCTCGTCCCCACCAGCCACAATCGGTGCCTCCTCCTCCTCCTCAGACCCTCCCTCATACGCACTGAAACCACTAAATTCCAGTTCACTTTCCTCCTGTGGCTCCCATACGGGCATTGGGGGCAAGTACTCGTCATCGCTAACATCAGGCGCGATGTCCTCATCACTAGATGACCAACTGCCATCGAAATGAGGACTTTCCACCTGATCTCGATCAAGCTCCAACAAGTACTCGTCAATGTCCTTTTATGGAGGCCTTCCAAATGCTTACAGATGCCCCTCAGGACACCCCGATGCTTCCTAAGGGTCGTAAAAGGCATGGGATGTGGTCCTTGGTCCCCTTCGGTCACACGTGGCCGCACAACATGGCGTTGAAAAGCTGGGTCACCTTGGGTGCTTGGTCCCTCTCCAGCATCCCGGTCTAAAACTCGCCTCACATGCTCACTGCCGACAGGCAATATGCGCCTTTCACGGTCCTGACGACGTTGGGGCATCTCCGTAAACGTCCTGTTGCGTCACAAATACGCGAACACTCGCCAAAGTTCTGCAAAACACAGATGCGTCAAGAAATCGCTCTCTGACGATGCGCCGCTGATGCTTTGTAGTGCGGGAAAGAAAAATTGGCGCATGCACGGCTAGGTGATGCTTCTAAACAAAACAACAGCATGATCCGTGAACTCCCAGCATCCCTCAAGGTGCGTGATTTAAAACATTTTGCAAACTAGGCCTATAATTATTTTTCCGCGAATATTTAAAAAACATTTTGTAGTCGACGTACTGTACGTCCACTCGGCACCCAACAGACAATTTTAGTCGACGTATGGTACGTCTAGTCGGCGATTAAGGGCTAGGCATATAGCATGTAACTCTCCTCATAGTATGGAGTGTTTACATAAATTTCTTCAATGGGACATCTACGGATACTCAGGTTAACCCTTTTTTTTTTCAGTCATTTGGTCCTCAATTTGCCAAACTTCTATGTACAACTGCACTTGTACAGCTTGTATCTTGTGGTGTAGTTACCTTCTCTTTGCCTACATGCTACTCAGATCTGCATCCTCCCAACACAACAGGTAGTTTACTACATCTGCTAGCTACAGTCTGCCATCTGCAACATAATCTTCCACTTGGGCTACGTCCTCACAAATCATGATAACACTCACCTCTCTCAGTTCTTTCACTACTGTGGCACTGCCTTTTGCTTGAACTTCTGTTAGGCTTTACTCTTAACAAGGACACAGTTTTTAGCTAGGTGTCCTTGTTTGTGACACTTAAAGCACCTGCCTTTACTTTTGTCAATTTGCTTTCGAGTGGTCATCTTGTAGTCCTTGGGTCTCCAGATACTCTCACCAGACTTCTCCAATGGCTTCTGGCATTCCAGTAAGCTTATCTCATGAGCTTCCAAGTACACTCTGCAAGTGTCACCATCTTGCCACAGATTTCCTGATGAATAATGCCATTTTGGTTGAACACATGCTGACAAAATGTTCCCTGATGAGCAATTCTGTTAAATGAACCAAACTCTTCTGCATTCAGCCACTTCAGTACACCTGCTGAATTTATCTGTAACCTGGCTACAAACTAATATGCAATCTCACCCTGATCTGGCTTAGTCTCATGGAATTGCTTTCTCAGGCCCCTCATTTATCTCATACCTCTTTAACAATACCCTGTTTAAGCTAATATAGCTAGGAACACCCCAGAAGGCATATTGAAAAAGACTTGCAGACCCTTTTACCTGTTGGTAATGGGCTTAGGTAAACATCCCACTCATCCTTATGCTAACCATGGCTCTCTGAAAACATTTCTAAACTTTCAGTGAGTGTCCATATTATCATGCTATTCATCAAATCTGGGTAATTTTGGCTTTGCAGTGTATATAGGGGTGCCAGAGCTGCCTTACATGTCCCTCAGTCTCTGTCTCATGTTCTTATTATTTGAAGTTCATGTTTACACTGTTTCTCAGTGTGTTGTCTTGCCCCTTCTCTTGCTTTCTTTCCAGAAGCTCCATGTCTTTCAGCTTCTTTCCTTGCCTCTTCTTTCATTTTCTCTACAGTTTCATGTCTATGTTTCTCAGCTTCTTTCACTGCCTTTCTTTATCTTTGTTGCTCTGCATGAGCTGGATTTTGTTGTTCAGCTACAAATGCTCGCAATTCTGTACTTTCCAGCCCTACTCAGCCTGTTCCACAAGCTTTGCAATGTCTGTCACCATGCTAAAATATAGTCTTCTTGACTTTTATGCCAACACTAAAAATAAAGCACACCAAATGACTGCCACAAATTCCATCCTGGTTTCAGCACCAATTTTATGTCAAATGTTTGGTGGTAGTTGATCTGTGGTTTTACAAATGGCGTGATTTTAAAAAAGTAACTTAATTAAAGATAAAAATACAAAATTTATCAGCAGCACTAAACACAATGATTTCACTTTGGCTGATCATAACTCGTAGACGCGGTCTTTTCTTTAGAACATCTCCTTGCTTCTAGCTAATGCTAAAGAAATTCCTTTGAAACTATTATTCTCAGTCTTTTAACTATTTTCTTCTTCCTTGTTTGGAGAACTGTTCTCCATTGTAGTGTCTGGGTGCTGACTCATTTCAAACCCGTGGACAAAATTATTTCGTCAGTCAAATTTATTTTGCCAAAAATTGACTTGTGGTATAGATGTATAGTGAGTTCATTAAGTTTGTTGCATAAAATGTACTACAGCGACAGACATCCTCTGCAGTCATCCTTATCTGACCTAACTGTTTGTGCTACTGATGCGAACTGCCATTTTCTAGTATCAGGTTTAAATCTACTCAGTTTGCTAAGGTTTAATTTTGGCTATAACTAAAATGTGGAATAGTTTGGTTAGTGCAGTCTTGGGTTTATAATCTGTTGACTCTGTCCTTTAGGGTTTTCAGTGAAAGATTTAAAGAAATAAGAGAAACGGAAACACTGTATCTTCCTTCCTGCTTGAGCTGACTAAGGACGGGACGTTAGGATTTCCCTTCTCTCTTCTCTCTCTCTCTCTCTCTCTCTCTCTCTCTCTCTCTCTCTCTCTCTCTCTCTCTCTCTCTCTTTTACTCACAAGCTATTATCTAATTATCTATAGTTGCTCTCAGCTTTTAAAGTTTCTGGTATAGGCTTGCATTACCACAAATAGACGTTACGCAATCCTAGTCAACTTAAACCATTGTGTAAATCCTCTCAGGAACTTGTGATTCACATGCTTTTAAATGTAAATAAAAATTAACAAAATTTCACCAACATCTTTAAATCAGCAAAGGTTTCTTTTATGCTAAGCTAGAATGAAAGAATTAAAGAATTTATCTATTCTCAAAACTGCAACAAAAAGCAGTGTTAGGGGAAACTATACAAAAGCAAAAAATACTTGAACCTACATGACCATATGTTTCCAGTTCAGTTGACCTTTGCCGATGGCAAGTAGCAAAAATGAATAAGAATGATTTTTGGTACTTGAATTTTTTTTCAGAACTTTTATCATTTCAGTATTTAATATTATTATTATTAACAATGCCCAAATTGTTTAATCGCTTACATTTGCGTTCACTCTTTTTTTCCTGTGAGAAATGAAAACAATATGGACAAAGTGATGTCTGGAATCAGCTTGCTATTGAAAAACTCTAAGGAATTTGCTCGCATTATTTAGTGTTCTGATTTGAGAGAGTAACAATATTGAACTGCAATGTAAATCTTTATGGATAATTATTAGCATTATAGTCTTTAGAAATAACAGATATTTAATTATTTTTATTCAAAATTGCTCGCTGAGAAATTTGAAATGATAGTTCTCTAATTTCATTTTGTAAAAAAATATTGATTACAAGACTATGAAGAACAATTGTTAAAATAAATGTCGGTCCCTGTAAGCAGTCTTCAACTGGTTACCATAATACAATTAAAATGATTCTAATTGTATCATGAAAGCTGCCCTGGCTGTCCAATCTGTTCTTATTTAGCAGGAAAGTTACTGGCAAAGTTATTATAAACATTTGCTTCGTCACCCTGGAGGGTAGAATATCGTTATTCCATTTAGCTTTATTAACTTCATTCCAAAGGACTTTGTATTCTTTTTTTTTGTGTGTGTATGAAACAATCTGCAATTTTCTCATTTCTTATTTTCTTCTCTTTTCTTAAAAACGCTGGTGGTTTCCTAAAAGAATACCTGTTGATCCTTCAAGATCCGGAGGGGGCAAGGCGAATGTCTACCATTCTTTATCAAACCCAGGGACTTTGCTTCTGCGGTAGTTTGTAAGTCTCTGACATATTCATTCTAAACAGGAATAGCTTTAAAACCTAGCATTATAAAGAAGAAAATAATCACCCGTTAAGCAAAGTAACACTGTCTTAAGAAATAATGTAAAAAAATTGTTATATATGTATTTGAAATGATCAGGACCTACACAGTAAAACAAGTTCAGTGGAGTAGTTTCTCCTCCTTAAAACTCGAATAGTTATGTACATCATCAGCTTTACGAGATTTGATGATTTTTTGGTTTTCATACACTTTGTTGCAATTAATCATGCCTTTACTTTTAACATACAATTGATTCATATCTGTTTGGTCAATATGAAATACTCAAAAGGCATTGGAACTTTATCACACTGAAGATTTCTAATCTACTTGGATTCAAAGATTTGATCCATCCAATTTGTAGAGTCCTTGGCAGGACAAAGATAACTAGATAATGAGCTAAAGTAGCCGTTCGCCCGCAAATTTTAAAGATAGATTAAGAGGTAGATAGACAGAATATTACTTTTATTAGTTTTTTACTTGTTTTACGAACCTCAAAAATAGTGACTAACATGTAGATAAAACTCTGTTGCCCAGACACTTGACTGAAAACATCTATCTGTCTGTCTATCTATCTTACAAATACTTTGGGATATCGTAACAAGTTGATGAAAACTGACTGTTGCTAACAATGACATTGCTAAAACAAACAGCTAATTTCAAAATCTTGCTTCATACCATCGTAAAAGTGTTATGCAAATAGCTAAATCAGTAGGTAGATAGATGTTTATATGCCATACCTACAAACAGCATGTAAGCCATTTGATCTTTTTCTTGTTTTATTTTTAGGTTGGGTTCATAGGTTCATAGTTGCTTCAGTCGCCAGGCTCAAATCCCTTTAAAAATTAATCTTATGCTAACCTGGTTGCCTTGCCCGAGACAGCTGGTTGGCTTCGCTCCTTACGCAAGGAATGGAAAAGCTTTGTGCTAATATTTCTCCGCAGTTTAAGACAGAGATAAATAATGACTTGAAGAAGGTACATTCAAAATAAAATTGCAGTTGGTACCTGTGACTTACGATATGTTAGGAAGAAAAAGATATAATGCATCTCTTATTGCGTTTGTTGTCATTCACTAACATATTTTCTATCCTTGCATAAGCCCAAGCATTTCCACCATTTAATTTTAACTTTAATGCTAATACACATTTCCGCTCCAATTTCAAAGAAATTGCTGATGATACTCAACATTTTTCATTCTCAGTTAGTTTTAATTTTCTTGGCATTCGTTTCATCGATGCTTTTCGACACCGTTGGACTGTGGAACAGCCTCCCAGAGGATGTCGTGCAATTGGAACTTCAGAAATTCAAGCAAAGATGCGATGCGTTACTACTATGACACTGTTCTCCTGGCATTTTAATATATATTTATTAATTTATTAATTAATTAATTTATTTTTTTAATAAGTGGGATCTCTTCCTTCTGTATTTCCCTTTACCTCCTCTTACTTCTTCCTAATGAACACCATATTCTTTGGAAGCTTGAATTTCAAGTGAATGACCCCTGTTGGCTTGTTCCATATGAATAGGTTTCATCTTCTGAATAATAATAATAATAATAATAATAATAATAATAATAATAATAATAATAATAATAATAATATAATAATAATAATCGCGCGTGTAAGATGTGCACGAAGCGATGACAATTGGGTCCATTATGATTGAAATAAAATTCATTCTTTCGGAAAGACTTATTTCATTCTTTCGGAAAGACTTATCTTGTTTGAAGTATGGATATAATCTTCAATTTTCTTTTGAATGTATGTATGTGCCAACAAACATGCACGACTTACGAAAAGACTTCACGTGCGAACAAAAACATCTTAGCAATAATAATCTTGTTTTGGTCAAACATTTAAAAAACTCTACGGTAATGCATATTACGATTTAGTTCTTCAATGCCTTTACATCAAGTGCAGAAATACTGATTAGATAAATTCGCCCCGCTTGCCGTGCAAAATATACATATACAATGAAGTTAGCCTGATATATGTGCATTGTTGTGTTGCCTCCCGATCCTCATACAAGGACGGTTGTCTTCCACTTTGCGGTTGGCCTTAATTCGACCTAGCAAACATGGGCTCGAATCTCCTTTGCTAACCACCGCACTAACGAGGAACGAGAATCGATCATGGACTCAGGCTACATGTATGACAATATTTCTATGCAGAGAACTATATTATTTTTGTATATGTACACAAATCGTGCTTAAAATCACCTGTAACTAAATTATACGTTAAGTAATCATTCAACATGATTACACACAACCATAAACATACATGCATAAACGTGAGTATCAGTAAAATGAACAGTTCAAGGTGATAATTTTGTCACTTTTTCTCGCTGACTTCTTCAGCTCGTAGGTGCAACTCACTGACTACTAAATTTCATGTATGATGTCGACAAGACTTGGTGTTAAGTGAAGGGAAGTTGAAAGGCTTCCTAAGAGAATTCAATTCTCTCTCATATAGATGGAGAGGCGTTTGAGAACCGAGAAGCCACCCATTACTGGGCATGATGGGCTTTCAGCTTAAAACCTTGTGACTACAACGAGAGAGAGAGAGAGAGAGAGAGAGAGAGAGAGAGAGAGAGAGAGACAAAACAATCACAGAAGGGTTTATCCACTAGCAGTAATCTTTGGAATTTTGACAAGTGTGCAATACTGCTACGAAAAAACACTCTCGGTTTTAGCTTCCTGCTTATGATCGTATTCATAATTTTTTTTATTGCTTATTGTAGATTTATTTTTCATGATATAATGCCGGATTTGATGTCATTCCGAAACTAAGAAACAGAAATTTTTGTAGCACGTTCAAAATAAAAAACAACAAAATAAAAGGCGAAAATTGATTGATGTTCGCTGAAAACTGAAATTTCCTTACTATTTCTTTAAGAAATATTAATAAAAAAACAAAATCATAGAGATTGTTAACTTCATAAAAATTTAAGATAAATTTCCTATTCAAAGAAATATTTTATCAGCATTTGGATCTTATCCAAATGCTGATAAAGTATTTCTTTGAATAGGAAATCTATCTTAACTTTTTATGAAGTTAACAGTCTCTATGATTTTGTTTTTTTATTAATATTTCTTAAAGAAATAGTAAGGAAATTTCAGTTTTCAGCTAACATCATTCTCTTTGAAAGCTCGTAAAACGCTAGATTTCAAAAAAGTTGACAAACTGATCCGCTGTTAATCCATGGTTAAATAGCTGTAATTTTTGCTGCACATTTAAAACACAAAACAAGAAGTATAAAACGTCAAACTTACGAGATTAAATTTGCGAGAAAACAGGACTTCTAAACTTGTTGAATAATCATTCTCAAGGCAAATGGAATTCGATATTAATGGGTTATTTGTGGTTTGATATATGCCTGCTACACCTATTGTGTGGCCGGTACTACTGACAAAAGTGAGCTGCCAGTACCTTTGACACCTGCTGGTACTACTGAAGGGAACAACACTGGATGTGGCCACAATTGCAACACCAGATGCTGCTATGTAAAATAAAGCTAAACCTGCATTCCTTATCGGACGGGTGGGTACCGTTCTCAGCTAGCACTCTGCTGGCCACGCGTTCGACTCTCCGACCGGCCAATGAAGAATTAGAGGAATTTATTTCTGGCGATAGAAATTCATTTCTCGCTATGATGTGGTTTGGATTCCACAATAAGCTGTAGGTCCCGTTGCTAGGTAACCAATTGGCTCTTAGCCACGTAAAATAAATCTAATCCTTCGGGTCAGCCCCTAGGAGAGCTGTTAATCAGCTCAGTGGTCTGGTTAAACTAAGGTATACTTTTTTCTTACACTTAAGCAGAGACCAGAAGTCAAGTTCTTCACGAACATTTGGCTAAAGCTGATTATTCCGAGTCTTCAGATAAAGTAGAGAAAGTGTTGAAAGAATATTTAGATATTATTGGTTTGAAGGGAGATAAATTAGGAGTTACAGATGTTTTAGAACATTCAATTCGCCTAGAGAAAGGTACAAATCCCATTTATATTCCAGCATATCGAATTCCCTTTAAGATCAGAGAGGAAGTAGAAAAGGAAGTTCAGAGGTGGGAATTGGAAGGAATTATCAGGCCGAGTTCTTCACCGTATAACTTTCCTTTACTAGCAGTCCCGAAGAAAGACGGTAGTATCAGAGTTTGTGTAGACTTTCGTAAATTGAACGAAAAGACATGCCCAGATAGATATCCTGTAGCTTGTTTGCCTGATTTATTTGTTGAGATCGGTGGCAAGAATATATATTCATCTATAGATCTTATGCAAGGGTTTCTACAGGTTCCGCTTTGCGAGAGTAGCCGTAAATATACAGCATTTTCGGTACCAAAGGGACGTTACGAGTTTAATAGGATGCCTTTCGGATTACAAGGGTCCCCAATAACATTTATGTGTGTGTGTGTGTGTGTGTATACATATATATACATATGAAATTTTTTTATCACACCGTGATTTATATGCAATCATGAAGCTACAAATGTTGGTTAATATCAAATTCACGCTACCTCGGGAATATCTCCGATGGAGAATTATCACCGAAGGGGAATTTATATAAGTGATAAATGAATTGTTATCGCCGGGACGCGAACCCTTGACACGGACCTATTCAGCAACTCCAGTAGACGTTACCACTGCGCCATCAAGAGAGGTATAAGTCATTACCGAGTCTGCTGTACTGTTTTTTCCGTTGTGAGCGGGGAAATTGTAGCCTACTTAGCCTCGGCAATGACCCACCTCCGCCATGATAGTTCGTTGGTACGTTTGGAACACGCAGCACTTATTATGAAATTTTTTTATCACACTGTGATTTATATACAATCATGAAGCTACAAATGTTGCTTAATATCAAATTCAGGCTACCTCGGGAATATCTCTGATGGAAATTATCACCGAAGGGGAATTTATATAAGTGATAAATGAAATGGTATCGCCGGGACGCGAACCCTAGACAGGGACCTATTCAGCGACTCCAGTAGACGTTACCACCGCGCCATCAAGAGAGGTATAAGTCATTATCGAGTCTGCTGTACTGTTTTTTCCCGTCGTGAGCGGGGAAATAGTACTTAGCCTCGGCAATGACCCACCTCTGCCATGATAGTTCGTTGGTACGTTTGGAACACGCAGCTCTTATTATGAAATTTTTTTATCACACCGTGATTTATATACAATCATGAAGCTCCAAATGTCGCTTAATATCAAATTCAGGCTACCTCGGGAATATCTCCGATGGAGAATTATCACCGAAGGGGAATTTATCTAAGTGATAAATGAAATGGTATCGCCAGGACGCGAACCCTAGACACGGACCTATTCAGCGACTCCAGTAGACGTTACCACCACGGCATCAAGAGAGGTATAAGTCATTACCGAGTCTGCTGTACTGTTTTTTCCCGTCGTAAGCGGGGAAATTGTACTTAGCCTCGGCAATGACCCACCTCCGCCATGATAGTTTGTTGGTACGTTTGGAACACGCAGCTCTTATTATGAAATTTTTTTATCACACCATGATTTATTTACAATCATGAAGCTACAAATGTCGCTTAATATCAAATTCAGGCTACCTCGGGAATATCTCTGATGGAGAATTATCACCGAATGGGAATTTATATAAGTGATAAATGAATTGGTATCGCCGGGATGCGAACCCTTGACACGGACCTATTCAGCGACTCCAGTAGACGTTACAACCGCGTCATCAAGAGAGGTATAAGTCATTACCGAGTCTGCTGTACTGTTTTTTCCGTCGTGAGCAGGGAAATTGTACTTAGCCTCGGCAATGACCCACCTACACTATGATAGTTCGTTGGTATGTTTGGAACACGCAGCTCTTATTATGAAATTTTTTTATCACACCGTGATTTATATACCATGAAGCTACAAATGTCACTTAATATCAAATTCAGGCTACCTCAGGAATATCTCCGATGGAGAATTATCACCAAAGGGGAATTTATATAAGTGATAAATGAATTGCTATCGCCGGGACTCGAACCCTTGACACGTCATATTCAGCGACTCCAGTAGACGTTACCACTGCGCCATCAAGAGAGGTATATGTCATTACCGAGTCTGCTGTACTGTTTTTTCCCGTCGTGAGTGGGGAAATTGTACTTAGCCTCAGCAATAACCCACCTCTGCCATGATAGTTCGTTGGTACATTTGGAACATGCAGCTCTTATTATGAAATTTTTTTATCACACGGTGATTTATATACAATCATGAAGCTACAAATGTCGTTTAATGTCAAATTCAGGCTACCTCGGGAATATCTCCGATGGAGAATTATCACCGAAGGGGAATTTACATAAGTGATAAATGAATTAGTATCGCCGGGACGCAAACCCTTGACACGGACCTATTCAGCGACTCCAGTAGACGTTACCACCGCGCCATCAAGAGAGGTATAAGTCATTACCGAGTCTGCTGCACTGTTTTTTCCCGTCGTGAGTGGGGAAATTGTACTTAGCCTCGGCAATGACCCACCTCTGCCATGATAGTTCGTTGGTACGTTTGGGACACGCAGCGATACCAATTCATTTATCACTTATATAAATTCCCCTTCGGTGATAATTCTCCATCGGAGATATTCCCGAGGTAGCCTGAATTTGATATTAAGCGACATTTGTAGCTTCATGATTATATATAAATCACGGTGTGATAAAAAAATTTCATAATAAGAGCTGCGTCTTCCAAACGTACCAACGAACTATCATGGCGGAGGTGGGTCATTGCTGAGGCTAAGCACAATTTCCCCACTCACGACGGGATAAAACAGTACAGCAGACTCGGTAATGACTTATACCTCTTGATGGCACGGTGGTAACGTCTACTGAGTCGCTGAATAGGTCCGTGTCAAGGATTTATCGGTAATACTAATTCATTTATCACTTATATAAATTCACCTAGTGATAATTCTCCATCGGAGATATTCCAGAGGTAGCCTGAATTTGATATTCTGACATTTGTAGCTTCATGATTGTATATAAAACACCGTGTGATAAAAAAATTTCATAATAAGAGCTGCGTGTTCCAAATGTACCAACGAACTATCATGGCGGAGGTGGGTCATTGCCGAGGTTGGTACAATTTCCCGCTCATGACGGAAAAAACAGTACAGCAGGCTATGGTAATGACTTATACCTCTCTTGATGGCAGTGGTAACGCACTGTCACTGGAGTCTGAATAGGTCCATGTCAAGGGTTGGCGTCCCGGTGATACCAATTCATTTATCACTTATATAAATTCCCTTCGGTGATAATTCTCCATCAGAGATATTCCCAAGGTAGCCTGAATTTGATATTAAGCGGACATTTGTAGCTTCATGATTATATATAAATCACAGTGTGATAAAAAAATTTCATAATAAGAGCTACGTCTTCCAAACGTCAAACGAACTATCATGTGCGGAGGTGGGTCAGTGTGAGGCTATGTACAATTTCCCGCTCATGACGGAAAAACAGCACAGCAGACTCAGTAATGACTTATACCTCTCTTGATGGCACACGGTGGTAACATCTACTGAGTCGCTGAATAGGTCCATGTCAACAGGTTTTGTCCCGGCGATACCTCTTCATTTATCACTTATATAAATTCCTTCGGTGATAATTCTCCATCAGAGATATTCCCAAGGTAGCCTGAATTTGATATTAGCGACATTTGTAGCTTCATGATTGTATATAAATCACGGTGTGATAAAAAAATTTCATAATAAGAGCTGCGTGTTCCAAACGTACCAACGAACTATCATGGCGGAGGTGGGTCATTGCCGAGGCTGAATACAATTTCCCCACTCAAGATGGGAAAAAACAGTACAGCAGAGTCAGTAATGACTTATACCTCTCTTGATGGCGTGGTGGTAATGTCTACTGGAGTCGCTGAATAGGTCCGTGTCAAGGGTTCGCGTCCCGGCGATACCAATTCGTTTATCACTTATATAAATTCCTCTTCGGTGATAATTCTCCATCGGAGATATTTCAGGTAGCGTGAGTTTGATATTAAGCGACATTTGTAGTTTCATGATTATATATACATATATATATATATATATATATATATATATATATATATATATATATATATATATATATATATATATATATATATATATATAAATTATATATATATATGTATATATATATATATATATATATATATATATATATATATATATATATATATATATATATATATATATATTATATATTCTTATGCTGTGGTTTTCATAATACAGTAATCTCCTCGTGTGTATTTTGTATTGTATTGTGTACTGTATGATTTTGTTTCAGAATACCTGTATGCCGTAAAAAGTTAGCGTAGAGTTAGTTGTTAAATGCTATATGGTTTGAGAGGACGCGTATGCGTTGAGCTGAGAGAGCATGGTAGGTGTGTAGAGAGAGAAGGGACAGGACAGTCGTTGTTTGTGTATTTTCAAAACTGCTGAAGTAATGCATTCCATTGGGACTCGATCAAAACACTGTGGTTAGACCTACCACGTAGATAGACGCCCATACAAAGGGGCCCACATTCAGGGACCAAAAAGCGTTGTGGAAAGGAGCTGCGTTTTTCCGCTCCGCGTCTCTCTCTCTCTCTCTCTCTCTCTCTCGCTCGCTCTCGGGATTACGAATGTCCCGTTTTAATGTAATTGATATTTTGGTAGACGATGGTCACTCATATTCTTTAACTGTTTAATTCCTTAGTAAATGTGTCTGAGTTATCTGAACAGTGTATTTTATTAAGTGTGTGTGTAACGGCGCCTGGTTAAAGACACGAAGCATTTGGTACCAAAGGTATTGTAATATAGTTTTTGGGTTTCAGTGCACTGAAAATAATATCTGCAGTGGTTATATGTAAAGATACCTTTTCACTTTTTAATATTTTTCGTGTTATATGTTTTATGCTTTATCTTTTGAAGAATTTTTCTTTTATACATATATGTGATGTGTTTGCTATTGCCTTAATTTTTGCTTTACATTTTTGATATTTAATCTTTTGCAGAGTATATTTCTGTGTCTTTTGTATCCACATTTTTATATGATTGATTTATTTGCCTTATTTTTTTTTAATACGTGGGAATTAATTTACTTACAGTATATTTCCTTTCAATCAAGTTTTGTTATTTAACAATTTAAATCTTTCTTGAATAATTTTTATGAATTAATAAATTAATTTCTGATTTAATTTTGACTGATGATTAATTCAGATTTAATCCAATTTTTCAAATAATAATAATTTCCCTGAGACTGTTAGATGTCATGTATAATCTTTGAATTTAGAAATAAATTTTTGTATTTAAAATATTATGTCAGAGTTTCATTCATTGACCCACCAGTAATTTTGATTTGAATTAGAGATAGAGTGGTAAGTGAGATGTTTTCCTTCAAGTAATTGAAGTGAGCTCGAACCAGGAAATGAAATAAATAGAAATACTTGAACTTTATAATGTTAATGGAGTGATGCCCTTAGATTTTACCTCACACCTGTTTAACGAACTTTATCTGCTTTCTTTCATGATTGATAAGTTTTATAAGGGATCACTGTTGCCTTTAGAGAAATCAGTCGTCTTTTATGTGTGATGGGTTCAGGTGTCTGGCTTTGTGAGGTAACTATAATTGTTGAATAAATGGTAAGTTTGGTAATCAAATATCAAGCACTTAGATCCCACGTTTGATTTAAAGAACAGACACTGGACACTCCGGGGTCATCATATATAAATGGTGCACTAGACTGGACCATTTCCCCCATATGTAAATGGTGCCTTAGACTCCGGGAGAGGCACTTAGATGTCAGGTTTGATTTGAAGAACAGACACTGGACACTTCGTCACATATATAAGTGGTGCCCAAGACCCTGGGAAAACAGATCACAAATATCACTCTGGTGTATACTGGTGGTGTTAGGGACATATTTTATTACGAGAGTGACCATATAGTTCTTTTATTTTGTGAGAAGAGTGACCATATAATAATTGTTCTTTGCATTTTGGAAGAGTGACCATATAATTGTTTTTTGCAATTTATTGTATTGAATTGTTGTCATATTGAATTGTTAATTCAGTAACTGAAAAAATGGCTCTATTCGACGTTCAGGAGTTTTTAGCAAACCCCTCCATCCAAGAGTTATCTGAAATCACTCTGACTAAAGCACAGTGGAGTGAGATAGCAGTAGCATGTGGTGGTCAGGTGTCTGCCAACATGGTAAAGGCACAAATAAAATTCATTGCGATCCAAGCATTGATGGACTCTGGTAAAATAGATGAAGAGCTCGGAGCTCAAGAATTGTTGAACGCAGCTGAGGCAGAACTTATAGATAAACATGGGCAAAAGAAAGAAAAGTGATACAGAAGCAGAGCTTAGACGGCTAGAAGCAGAAACAAATTTGATTAAGCTGAAGATGCAGGCTGAAAGAGAGAGAATGCAGGCTGAAAGAGAAAAAATGCAGGCAGAAAGAGAAAGAGAAGACAGAGAAAAACGAGAAAGAAAAGAAAGAGAAGAAGAGAAAGCTGCTGAAGAATTAAGAAAAATAGCAGAAGAAGAAAGAGAAATAGCTAGACACAAGAGAGAGATGGAAAGGTTGAAAGCTACAGCTGAATTGCCCGTAACACCTTCTAACCCTACTCAAGGTGATTCAGACCCTGTATTTGATGTAGTAAGAGTGCAGAAGTTAATTCCAAAGTTTACAGAAGAAGCTCCAGATGAGTTTTTTGATCACTTTGAAAAAGTGGCTGCAGGAATGGGATGGCCAGAGGATAAATGGTCGGTCTTGTTGCAGAGTGTTCTCATTGGAAAAGGAAGAAGTGCCTATTTAGCCTTATCAGCTGAGCAGTGTAAAAGAGTACAAGGTACTTAAACACAATGTGCTACAAGTTTACCAGATGACCACTGAATATTATAATGAAAGATTCAGATCTTTGAGAAAAGATGACCAGATAACTTTCTTGGATTATGCGTACAAAGTAAGAAGATGTTTTAAACGATGGTTGGAGGCTGCTAAAGTTAAAACATTTGAAGATCTTGAAGAATTAGTTGTTCTTGAACAATATCTTGGGAATTCCTGAACACATAAGAGCCTATCTGAGAGAGAGAGAGGTGAATAAACTTGACAAAGCTGCTACATTTAGCGAGGATTTCAATATCATCAGCAGCAGAAGGAACTATAATGTCAAGTACCAGAATCAGGTGCACAGGTTTTAGGTCTCATCCAAATTTCAGGAGCAGATTTAATGGGAATTCTACAAGTGGCAATACCAAGTCAATGCAGGGTAATATCCCTCAGCAAGCTAATGTAAAATCCTCATATAATAATGTTGCAAGGCAATTACAGAAGCCTAATGTTGTCTGCTACAAGTGTGGAAGAGCAGGACACTTCAGTTGGGAGTGTCATCAGACACGTGGCAGTCCAAACCAGTTGGTCAAGTAGTAAGAAATGACCAGGTGAAACAGACTACAAAGAACAATGTGGGGAGGAGTCAAGCTCCAGTGAAGACTGAGACTAAACAAGCTGAATGTTTAGCAACCAGTGGAAATGTAACTTCAAGCAGTGAGTGGCTGAGCAGTTTGGAGGCTTTTAAGCCATATATCTATGAGGGTACGCTGAACACTCCAGGAGGAAGTGTGCAGGTACCAGTCAAGGTGTTACGTGATACAGGGAGCAACCATAGTGTGGTAGTCCGTGGTGCTCACCCCCAGTTGGAGGAGAATCTTACAGGAGATTCTGTTATTTTGAAGGGTATAGGAGGAGAAGAGGTAACTCCTATATGCCGCTTACACCTGTCATGTGAATTAGTGATAGGAGATGTTGATTTTGCTGTAAAGGACTCACTGGCTGTTGAAGGTGTACATGTTCTGTTAGGGAATGAAGTTGGTAGTGTGCCATTTGTTCTTTGTCCCATAGTGACGGATAAACCATTGAGGATTAGTCCCACGGTAGATTTGGAGAAGAATAACCCCCACCTGTTTCCTAGCTGTGTGACTACTAGGAGTATGAAGAGGACTATGCCTGCAAGTGAAGAGTCTGAGGATTTATTTTTACCCACTCAAGAAGGATCATTGAGCTTAGAAGAGTTGTTCCAGAGAAATGATTTCCCTAGTGCTGATCAAGAAGAGGTTTCCCAAGAAGAAGCTGTCGTCCCTGAAGAGACTCTGAGTAGTCAAGACGTTCCTGAAGATAACAGTGAAACTACAGTAGCTGAGTTAGCAGATATTGAGAGCTCAACCCTTGAAGTTGGTCAGGTGACCAGGGAGAAGCTAATGGACCTACAGAAAAAGGATGTATCCTTAGCTGAGCTGTTTTTCAGAGTTGTTGATCAAGAAGAGATGCAACAAACTCCTACCTGTTATTATCTGAAGGAAGGTATGCTGATGAGAAAGCATAGACCTGCAGATATACCAGGAGATGCTGAATGGGGTGAATATCATAAAATTTTGATCCCCGTCCATTGAGGAAGCAAGTAGTAGCAGTAGCTCATGAGTCTGGACATATGGGAATCAGGAAGACTGTGGACAAGACCATGAAATATTTTTTCTGGCCTGGACTTCACAAAGATGTTAGCAAGTTCTGTCGGGAGTGTCATACCTGCCAGATAGCTGGAAAGCCAAATGAAACCATTCAGAAAGCCCCTACAACCTATAGAAGTTAGAGGAGAACCCTTTAGCAAGGTGATTATAGATATGGTTGGACCACTGCCGAAAACAAAGAAGGAAATGAGTATCTGTTAACATTGCTGTGTCCTGTGACAAGATATCCTGAGGCAATCCCTGTTAGAAACATATCTGCCAAGATAGTTGCTGAGAAACTAGTGGAGTTTTTCTCAAAGTTTGGGATACCTGAAATTGTACAAAGTGATAGAGGAACCAATTTTACCTCTAAACTGTTTCAGGATGTGATGAACTTGTTAGGAGTAAAACAACAGTTATCAACTGCTTATCACCCAGAGACTCAAGGAGCCTTAGAAAGGTTTCACCAGACATTGAAAAGTATGCTAACTAAGTATTGTAATGAATCAGGAAGAGAACTGGGATGTTGGTTTACAATTGATGTTATTTGAAATTAGGAATGCTTATCAAGAAAGCATGGGTTGTTCACCAAATGAAGATGATTTTTGGTAGAGAATTGAGAGGACCGTTGAAAATTCTTGCAGAAAATTGGGAAGAAAATCAAGAGGAAATCCAAGGAGAGTATGTAAAGAACTTGAGGAAAAGATTGGAAATTAGAAAATTCTCTTTAGAAAATCTGAAACTAAGTCAAGAGAAAATGAAAAGGAGATATGATGCTAAGACTAAGCTAAGAAGTTTTAGTGTTGGTCAGCAAGTTTAGTGTTTTTACCTGTCAAAGATTTCCCCTTTCCAACAAGTTTCAAGGTCCTTACAAGATAATTTAGAGGTTAAGTGACAGAACTTATGTAATTGAAACACCAGGAAGAAGAAAACGAAAAAGGAAGGTACATGTAAACCTCTTAAAACCTTACTTCTCAGAAACCAAAATGGAAACTGTGTTAATAACACAGACAACTTCAACTACAGAAGACGACGATGGATATGAATTGGGAGCTGAAAGCAAGATGAATAATTCTTCAATTTTGGAAAATTTGGAGGATAAACTAAAACATTTGAGTGTTGAGCAAGGTAGTGAGTTGTGAAGTGATTCAAAGTTTCACTGAACTTTTTGCAGATGTACCTAGGTATACTGATCTGATCAAGCATGAGATCAAGATCCAGAGAAGATGGAAAACCATTCAAACAGAGAGCTTATCGCCTATCACCTTATCATCGAGATGTTTTGAAGAAAGAAGTTGAATATTTGTTACAGCATGGATTAGCAGAACCCAGTTCAAGTCATTACAGTTCTCCTTGTGTGTTAGTGAAGAAACCTGATGGCTCATTTAGGATGTGTACTGATTATAGGAAACTGAATTCCATCAGTGTGGCTGACAATTATCCCTTGCCTCTTATTGATCAATTACTTGATAATGTTGGGCAAGCCAAATTTGTTCTCAAGATAGACTTGTTGAAAGGATACTATCAAATTCCCTTAGATGAGAGTGCTAAATTGCTGTCAGCTTTTATTACTCCTTTTGGACTGTATCAATACACTGTTCTGCCATTTGGTCTGATGAATGCACCTGCAATGTTTCCAGCGAGTGATGGATCAACTGCTAGGGTCCATAGAAGGAGTAGGTGTATATCTGGATGACATTGTGATTTATTCTACAACATGGGAGAACATCTGAAGATATTGAGAAAAGTTTTCAAGAAACTAAGGGAAGCAGGACTAACAGTCAACCTACAAAAAGTGAGTTTGGAAGGCAACTGTGCAGTATCTTGGGTTTGAAGTTGGGAAAGGCCTTCTCGCTCCATTGACGCTAATGTAGAGGGTATCCATAAGGCTACCCCACCTACTACTAGAAAACAGTTACAAAGATTTTTGGGCATGGCTGGATTTCTATCGGCGTTTCTGTCCAAATTTCTCAGCCTGTAGTAGCCCCCTTAACAGACTTAACTAGTCCCAAAGCTAAGTTTGTTTGGACTACAGAATGTCAAGAATCCTTTGAGAAGGCAAAAGCCATTTTAACTTCAAGACCAGTTCTTCGGGCTCCAGACTTCAATAAGAAATTTGTGATACAAGTTGATGCATCTGACTGTGGAATTGGAGCTGTTCTACTTCAAGAAGATGACAAGTGAATTTTGCATCCAGTATGTTTCATGTCTTCAAAGTTGAAAAAGCATCAGAAAGTGTATTCCACAATAGAAAAAGAAACATTAGCATTAATCACAGCATTGAAAAAGTTTGAAGTGTATGTGAACAGACCTAGGAATGAAGAGATTTTAGTGCTGTCGGATCACAACCGCTCATGTTTTTACAGCGGATCAAAAATCACAACCAGAGACTCACTCAGGGTGGTCTCTGTGCCTGCAACCCTATAATATTAAGGTACAGCATATCTCGGGTAAGAATAACGTGGTTGCTGATTATTTATCCCGTTGTGAATCGTTGGATTCAAACCGGGATAAGTAATCTTCTTGGGGAGGAATCTTATGCTGTGGTTTTCATCCTACAGTAATCTCCTCGTGTGTATTTGTGTATTGTGTTGTACTGTATGATTTTGTTTCAGATCAGTATCGTCAAAAAAGTTAAGCGTAGAGTTAGTTGTTAGCGTAATTTAGAATGGTTTGAGATAATTTTAACGTAACGTTGAGCTGAGAGAATATCTTTAGGTGTGTAGAGAGAGAAGGGACAGGACAGTCGTTGTCCACCAGTGTATTTTCAAAACTGCTGAAGTAATGCATTCCATTGGGACTCAATCAAAACACTGTGTTTTGGGTTACCACGTAGATAGACGCCCATACAAAGGGGCCCACATTCAGAGACCAATTTCATCAATTTCATGTTTGTACGGCGTTGTGGGAAAGGAGCTGCGTTTTTCGCTCCGCGTTCTCTCTCTCTCTCTCTCTCTCTCTCTCTGAGCTCGCTCGCTCGCTCTCGGGATTAATGAATGTCATGTTTTAATGTAATTGATATTTTCAAAACGTTGGTCACTCATATTCTTTAACTGTTTAATTCCTTAGTAAATGTGTCTCCAGTTATCTGAACAGTGTACCCAAACGCTAATTGTGTCACCGCCTAGTTAAAGAACGAAGCATTTGGTATCAAGGTATTGTAATATAGTTTTGGGTTTCAGTGCACTGAAAATAATACCTTCAGTGGTTATATGTAAAGATACCTTTTCACTTTTTAATATTTTTTCGTGTTATATGTTTTATGCTTTATCTTTTGAAGAATTTTTCTTTTATACATATATGTGATGTGTTTGCTATTGCCTTAATTTTTGAATTTAGCACAGTTTTTTGATATTTAATCTTTTGCAGAGTATATTTCTGTGTCTTTTGTATCCACATTTTTATAATGATTGATTTATCTGCCTTATTTTGTTTAATACGGGAATTAATTTACTTACAGTATATTTCCTTTCAATCAAGTTTTGTTATTTAACAATTTAAATCTTTCTTGAATAATTTTTATGAATTAATAAATTAATTTCTGATTTAATTTTGACTGATGATTAATTCAGATTTAATCCAATTTTTCAAATAATAATAATTTCCTGAGACTGTTAAATGTCATGTATAATCTTTGAATTTAGAAATAAATTTTGTATTTAAAATATTATGTCAGAGTTTCATTCATTGACCCACCAGTAATTTTGATTTGAATTAGAGATAGAGTGGTAATTGAGATGTTTTCCTTCAAGTAATTGAGTGAGCTCGAACCAGGAAATGAAATAAATAGAAATAATTGAACTTTATAATGTTAATGGAGTGATGCCCTTAGATTTTACCTCACACCTGTTTAACGAACTTTATCTGCTTTCTTTCATGATTGATAAGTTTTATAAGGGATCACTGTTGCCTTTAGAGAAATCAGTCGTCTTTTTTATGTGTGATGAGGGTTCAGGTGTCTGGCTTTTGTGAGGTAACTATAATTGTTGAATAAATGGTAAGTTTGGTAATCAAATATCAAGCACTTAGATCCCAGTGTTTGATTTAAAGAACAGACACTGGACACTCCGGGGTCATCATATATAAATGGTGCACTAGACTGGACCATTTCCCCATATGTAAATGGTGCCTTAGACCAGGAGAGGCACTTAGATGTCAGGTTTGATTTGAAGAACAGACACTGGACACTTCATCACAATATATATATATATATATATATATATATATATATATATATATATATATGCATGTATATATATATATATATATATATATATATATATATATATATATATATATATATATATATATATATGCATGTATATATATATATATATATATATATATATATATATATATATATATATATATATATATATATATATATATATATATATATATATATATAATATGTATACATATACATACATGCATATATATATATATATATATATATATATATATATATATATATTATATATATATATATATATATATATATATATATATATATATATATATATATATATATATATATATATATATATATATATATATATATACATATACATACATGCATATATATATATATATATATATATATATATATATATATATTTATATATATATATATATATATATATATATATATATATATATATATATATATATATACATAGATAGATATATATATATATATATATATATATATATATATATATATATACATATATATATACATACATATATATATATATATATATATATATATATATATATATATATATATATATATATATATATATATATATATATATATATATATATATATATATATATATATATATATATATATATATATAGTATATATATATATATATATATATATGTATATATATATATATATATATATATATATATATATATATATATATATATATATATATATATATATATATATATATATATATATATATATATAGATACATAGATAGATATATATATACACACACACACACACAGGCAGACACACACACACATATATATATATATGTATATATATATATTATATATATATATATATATATATATATATATATATATATATATATATATATATATATATATATATATATATATATATATATATATATATATATATATATATATATATATGGCTCTTATATGTCACTAAATAGCAAGTAAAAATATATTTAGCCAAGGCCACAGGTAAAATAAAAGGAGTACCAAGCACTTTTGCATGGTAGAACTGGGAGGAAGTGTGCCTAACGTTTCTCCCATAGGTAGGGCGGACAAATTTACGAAGTCCATAGAATTTTCAAAACAGTAAACATTCGCCACTATACTGAGGCCACCGATTGAGCGTGACGAAGTTAATAAGTTTCCATATTGCGGAAATCATATAAAAATTCCTTGCCATTAAAGGCCCGTTCACACATTCACGTATCAGCCCACGCACGTTTACGCATGTGAAACGTGGCTGTACTGTAGGGTTTGTCGGCGTGATCAAGTGGATACGTGTCAAAGGCCGATGTCCGTAAGTCAACATAACAACGCCATAACATTTTTTACTTGTTTCGACAAAAGGCTCACTCGCGCAAGATTGGGATGCAGTGAACTGCTTTTGACAATGAGGCCACACCCCCACATGTAAGCGTGGCAGAGCAAGTAACAGTCCATGGACATTTTCGTATGTGTAACGTTGTGCGTTATGACCCACGACATCCTCACGATAAATACATCGGCGGGAATCGCCAGGTAAAAAGGGCCGTGCTGTGCACATGTGTTTGCAATGTGCCATTCACTGCCTCACCTGTAGCAAGAAGTATTCCCTGCTGCTGAATCAACATGGAGAACATTGAGGACATCGTTGCCCTTATAACACCAGCACACAGATAACAAAGAAACGTAATGGAGGCCGTCATGGAGTATGTGCACTGCATTTATTGGTGGAAGCTGTGATGGCCTACACTGCTTTGAAAATAAGAAAAAAAGAGGTGGCCGAGGAGGGTTTGGGCTTGGCCGTACTTGCAAAGAAGAGTGGAGCTAGGCCACTATGACAACCTGATGGAGGAGCTGGCAAACCAAAACCCAGAACTATACAGGAATTTTTAATGAACTGACAGAGACATATTCAGTGAAATAGTTGAATGTGTCACACCCTACATTCAGAAGCAACGCACATTTTGGAGGGAACCCCTTATGCCAGGAGTGTGTGTGGCTATCACCCTATGTTTCCTTGCCAAGGGTGACTCATACAAGAGCCTGCAATATGCATTCCGAGTAGCCCACAACACCATAAGTTGCATTGTACCTGAGACCTGCAGGGCCATTGTTTCTGCCTTTGGAGATGAGGAACTGCAGGTACCACAAACACCAGAGGCTTGGAAGCAGGTTGCCCGCAGGTTTGAGGAACAGTGGAACTTCCCCACGTAATTGGAGCAATAGACAGTAAAACATCAGGCTCCGTAACCCTCCCCTTGGTGTATGCATTACTACAATTACAAAAGTTCTTCTCCATGATTCTACTTGCCATTGTCGATGCTTCAATTATAAGTTCCTCTACGTGGACGTGGGTGCCATTGGGTCAGAGTCAGACGGTGGTGTATTTGCCCAGACCGTCTGTGTGAAATGCTGGCAAAACAGGAAGCAAACCTTCCCCAACCTGAGGCCCTACCAGATGCAACAAATGCAGCTCCTGTAGACTACTTCCTGATTTTGGCGATGATGCCTTCCCCTGCGGAACTGTCTTATGAAACCCTACCCCAAAGAGGCCTTTCAAGGAAGGTGGATCTACAACTATAGGTTAAGTAGGGCATTACGGCGGACGGTGGAGAATAATAAAACCGGGATTCTGGCCAGCAAATTCAGAGTACTCCACACGTCAATGTGTATCAAGCCTGACTGTGCAGAGTCAGTAGTGCTGGGCGCGTGTGTTCTGCACAACCTTATAATAACAAGAAAGCCACGCAGGCAGGAAGGAGATCAGGAGAACCCTGTCACACATGATTTCATACCTGGTGCCTGGAGGAGTGACCCACACCTAGGAGATGCTCTTCCAACCATGGGCGGCAACACTGCAACCAGGAATGCCAAGGAACAACGCAACATCCTGAAAGACCATTTTTCATCTCCTGGTGGTTCCGTTACTGGGCAGAAGAACTACTGTTAACCTACATTTATATTTGTTATAATAATTTCTCTTTGTATGTCGACTTCCAAAATTTTTAATGTCCGTACTGTTTACTTTTCCTTTGTATTTATGCATTTATTTGTTTGACATATGTCTTATTTTTGTTATTATTCTTACTTCATTTTATTAGTTTAATGGTTTTTATTTCATTGAATAAAAGTTACTTTTCAATTATATGTTTATTGTTTATACTAATCCTGATATATACACTGAAACATACAATACCAAAAATAAACATTTGTTATATAAGTTAATTTTCAACTATATATTTGTTTGCATTGGATCATACACTCTGACATTTTTAATGCAGAAGCAAATACATGCATTGCAATGTGGCTAAGTGCATTACGCCAAGGCGTGGGAAGATTATAACTTTGAATATTTTGAAATGGTTTATACCTTTATATAGGCCATTACCAAGCAGTAGTGAAGAACAACTTAATAATATGAAAATACAGATATTTATTTTATTTTTTATTTTAATATAATATACCTTCACTTACTTCTTATTTTTGTTGTTATTCTTACTTCATTTCGTTACTTTCATGGTTTTTAGTTCATTGAATAGAAGTTACTTTTCAATTATATGTTTATTGTTTATACTGGTGCTGATATATAGATTGAAACATACAATAATACAAAAAATAGATATTGTTTATATAAGTTAATTTTCAACCATATAGTTGTTTGCATATGTCTTAATTGTGTGATTATTATCACTTCATTTTGTTACTTTGATGGTTTAGTTCAATGAGTAAAAGTTATTTTTCAGTTATGTTTATTGCTTATACTAATGCTGAAATATTTACATGGAAACATACAATAATACAAAACATATACATTTGTTTATAATATCATAAAATAAAAGATGTAAATGAAGAGATTCAGTCCTAAGTGAATTCAGTCATGGCCAATGCAATGATTTTTATGAAGACTTTTTGAATGTGGCATGCATATGACCTGAATGAAATTTGATAATGCTTTTGGAGCATTTGTTGAGAATCTAAGGATGGGGCTAACAGACAGAAGAACATATAGACACCAGTATTTGATGAGATTACAAGTGAGATGCTGCGCTATTGTGGTTTGAATGTGTGTTTTTGCATGGTAGACGGTAGGAATTTTCCCAAAGAATGTGTGAGAAGAATAATTACTCATTTGAGTAAGGGTACAGGTGAAAGAGACAAGAAATATTCATAAACAGCGAAAATATGTGGTAAGAATTTGCACGATCAGTGTTGGATTACACATGGACGTGTATATGTGTAAGAAATTTGAAAATTTAGGAAAAAATATACGATACATACAATTAAGGATCGAAGAAAAGCTGAGGATGTTATAGGTGAAAGATAATCTTGCGATGGAAGTGAAGCATCCGTGACTAGTTTGGTGAATATTTCGACTGTTATGGGCTGCTTCAGGTATAAGAAACCGCGTTGGCAGAAAACAACTTAAACAGAATTAGCACATTTTGTTAAGTTGATGAAGAGGCATAGCTCTTGATAGATGGTTTCATAACAGTGCCAGTTTCTCATATTTTATTTCCCTTAGGGTGAGGTCACAAGTATGTTATGAATTACAATACTCAGTGAATGTTGAATTAACAAGTGGCGGGAGGGGAACTCTCCCAAAATCTTGGAGAAAACGTTTAGCTATCACCTGACTCATTTCCTCATCAGGTAAAATGGTGGAATCAGGGTTCTCGAGTCTTGGGATCAGGTGAAGTGGCTTTGTATGTGCGTTCGCCGAAAGTGTCCAGGTTTCGGTGGGGAATTTGCGTTTCTTTTGGGTGGAGTCCCAAGGTGTGAAGTGATTAGATACAGGGAAAGGGAATCATTGGAAGACCAACATTGAACATTATTAAAAGTCTTCAGTGAAGACTCGTGGTTCATGATTTATTATTCAAGACTGTGAACATTGCTGCTTGGAGGTAGGAACCACATTCAATTTCCCAAACTGTAGATTGTTTTTCTCCATTTTCACAATGTTTATTTTTGTTCAAGCATTTATGGTTTATACATATTTTATGAGTAACATGGGGGAATTCCCATATCTTTATTTTTATGCTTTGGGAATTAATGAGGAATTCATTGGACTTCTTCAGATGTTTCGCTGAGAAAGAGGTTGAAGATGTACTCATTGGAAATGTACTGGACTTTGGCTTATTTTGACCTTTGCAAGTTACAGTGTAGGACTATAATGTAAGTGGTCTTTTGGAAACTTTAATATTACATTTTAATCCATTTCTTATTTCTTGCAATCTAGTTATGTTAGATTCTGTCAAACATTTTAATCCAATTCTTATTTCTTGCCATCTAGTTATGTTAGATTTTGTCAGATCTATTTTGGGTAAAGCTTGTTTCGCTGTAGACCTGAGAGAGAGAGAGAGAGAGAGAGAGAGAGAGAGAGAGAGAATGCAGAGTGAGTGGATACTGAGATGTGCTACCAGCAGCTTTCGAATGGCTGCTACCAAGGCTACCAATAGAAGGGACGTCTCGACTTTGTAGTAACAGGTATGCAATGAAATTACCTCATTACTGGGCTACATATGTGGTAAAAATTTGCATGATCGGTGTTGGATTACAGAAAGACGTGTATGTGTAAGAAATTTGAAAGCGGAGGAAAAAATATACGATACATACAAATAAGCATCTAAGAAAGGCTGAGGATGTTATAGGTGAAAGATAATCTTGTGATGGAAGTGAAGCACGCGTGACTAGTTGGTGACTATTTCGACTTTTACGGGCTGCTTCGGGTGTAAAAAACCAACGTAAACAGCATTAGCATATTTTGTTAAGTTGATGAAGAGGCATAGCTCTTGATAGATGGTTTCATAACAGTGCCAGTTTCCCATATTTTATTTCCCTTAGGGTGAGCGCCCACATCTCCGTGAGGTTTGTGCTAACAAAGATCATAGTTTGCTGCTGAAAGAATCATTGCATTCAGAAAATCATAAACATCCATGAAGTAGTGACTTGTCTTGATTTTCAGCAGATTCAACATTTTCAGAAGGACGAAATTACTGCTGATACACAAAGGTGAATACTTAATCTTCGTTCAGATTTTTATAGCTCATTCTCAGTTCCGGTAATCGGTTCTTTTAACTTAGTTCGCAAAGTCCTGAAAACCCGAGGACGAGTAGCCTCTAGATCCAAAATATGATTTTGTAGAGTAACTGGACCTTTATGCTTTATTTACTTTGTAAAAGTAAATGGTTACTTATACAGTAAAAGGCCAAAAGGGTTAAGCAGGATGCAGAATTCTACCAGGTATCACATGACATTTGGAAGCTGCCCAATTAACTACAGTATGCAGAGGACAGTCTAAAAAAAAGAAAAAAAGAATTCGTATACCACACTCGCAGTTATTTTCGAATTATACAGTTGTCAACATGACTGGGAATCTCTGAAAGATCGAAAGGATTTTTGGTTCTAAGCGGAAACAACGTGATTACCAAAGAAAAGAAAAAAAGTGATATCTTGCATTCTGAAACCCTATGAAACCTGTAAATCTATAACTTCGACAAATGAGCAAATCAAGAACGGACTTTTCCACTCATTCACTCCATGCTCATGTTAAATTAATTTTAATAGCGCTAAACGAATGCTAGCAAATTGTCATCTAGCTTTGAAAACAAGAACATAACCTCTAAAACCCGGTAAACAGCTACGGCGTTGTTGTCTCCTGACTTTATTTTCAAGCCTTGTAAATTATTCTGACACTGAACTGACAGCTTGAAGTATAACACAGAAAAGAGTTCACTGAACCAGAGAGACTGGTTGGCAGAATCGAAAATATTAATCCATCTTTCTGCTGTTATTTGGTCAGCACAGTTCTTTCTTAGCTATCATGGCTTTGAACAACAACAAGCGAGAGCACGTTTAACGACATTTAAAAATGAAAACTTGATTAGTCACAGAGCTTATAATAATAATGATTGATAATAAGTTCGCGGTGGAAAATATCTATGTAATGATGAATCTTTCTTGGTGATTCTGAAGCCTTAAATTGCTGTTTCCCTAGCCGTAAGCACTTCAGTGTTTTGTATGGAAAAGCCTAATTGAACTGTAAACTCTCTCTCTCTCTCTCTCTCTCTCTTCTCTCAGTACATATATATATTTGTTATATATATATATATATATATATATATATATATATATATATATACGTAATTTAACGATGGGTAACCAACCCCCCCCGGTTATTACACAACTAATCTCAAAATTCAAAAAATTTCCTCACTTCAACCACATACCTGAACTCTCTCATAACAATAGGAATTAGAA
>NC_089748.1:2056633-2096633 GCF_040412425.1 Macrobrachium rosenbergii | reverse complement strand
CTGCTATTATCTTTATTACTCATCCTTGAGTTACATTTTTTGCCTATTTCATTTGAGAGAGATTTCTTTTCCTTAAGTTATTCCTTATTACCCAACATTGTCGTAACCATGTATCAGTAAACTGGTATATGAGTTGATTAAAAATACAATCATTGCCTTTACAATAATCTAATCATTCAAATGAGCAAACTTCAGCTTTACATATCAAATATTAATCTCGGGAATCACATCTTTTATTAAAACCACTTTCCCCAAGAGTGTTGATTTCTGCTATGCCTTTGACAAGCAAATGTAATTATTGCTAGAATAAAGCAAACCCATCTTACATACTGGGCAGCATTTTACTAGGATTTTACAGTCTTGAATACCCCAGTTTGGAGATTAACAAACTCATTCATAGCCTGTACTTATCAGTGTGCTTATTGTGCTAATTTTATATTGTTTGTGTGTTCCACACGGCTCATTCATGTGCCATTGTTGCACTGCATGTTTATCTAATTAATCTGTTGTAACTGAACCACACCTCTGCTCCATGTTACCACTGTGTCCATAGGCAAGTTAAACATTTCCTGCGTCTTTATACACAAAAGTATGTAAGTGCCATCACCCACAGCATGTTATCTAATTAGAGTATGTGCCCTCATTCACTACGTGTCATTTAATTAATTGCTTCAAGCATTCAGCCTCTGCATGATTGGATAGACTTTTGATCACTTTGTGAACCAAGCATACTGTTCTTTGTAACATGTTTACTTAATTAATCTGTTCTAATTGAACCACATCTCTGCTCTGCTACCACTGTGTTCGCAGGCAAGTCAAACATTTTCTGTGTTTTTATACACAAAAATATGCAAGTGCCATCGTCCACTACTTGTTATTTAATTAGCATATGTGCCCGCGTCCATTACATGTCATTTAATCAATTGCTTGAAGCATTCAGCCTCTGCATGACTGGATAAACTTTTGATCACCACGTGAACCAAGCACACTGTTCTTTGCTACAGCCCATTGCTCCTCGTGAACCAATTTGCACATTTTTGTACCTCACAAACCTATCAATCGCACCTTAAAGGACTGAGCAGTTACTCAAGACTTGTGTATGATCCACTAGCACCCAGCACATCGGTTGCAGCAACCGAGCACGTGCTGACACACGCCGCTTCCCACAGGGCCTGCAGACAGAGATACCACAGAGCACCCACCTTTAGTTCTCCGGAACTCATAACCTCTGCACTATAACCAGTACAGCCTGTGTGTATGTTATCCATTGTTCTTTGAGCAATCACCTGTTCTTCAGAACCACATAGCACTTCCAATACCAGTGCCACTCCTATCGCCAGTAGGCACTCATCAGGCTTGTGTTAACCCACAAGCAAGCAGCACATCACGTGCCAACAAACCAAGGGGTTTCCCCTTCCAGTGCCACCTAACCACTGTGCACTGCACACAAGTAACCCACCCTTAGGTGTCTTCACTTTTGCTTCCACACTTTGCATGTGCTCTGCTTCGTGCAGAGTTCCATTTCCTTTTCTGTACAATTGATTGTGTGGTTTCTCAAGGGAGAGTTCTCAAGAACTCCATGGCCCATTAGTGCCATTGCAACTCCATACCAGCATTGCCATGTAATGAGTGCCAACCCCAGTGTGTCCTCATCACACCTGCATCACACGCCACCCTCATGTCCATGCATGCCTTATATCTCGCCTCTAAGGACTGCTCACGTCAAGGGTAGCCATATCTGGCACCCCAAGCAATAGTGCCGTCTGTATTCCAGGGGCACTCCTATTCCAGCCACAAGAGTTACCCTCCCTAAGGGACACTTCCAGGTCCAGTGGAGCCTGCTAGAGCCCACTACCTCATTCGGAATCCACTCTGCCCGCACAGAGTGCTGTTTCCTTCCACACATTTGTGTGCATGTCTGTCCTCAGATTTAGCATTTCTGGAGAAGATCGGACCCACTCTATGCATCAGCAACATGTCCACCACAGAGGAAATAAAAAATCTCACAGAGGCAGGGAAGCTTATGGGACAACATGGATTCAGGCCCGACCCGATGCTGCCAAGAAAAGAGGAAAGAAAGAGAGGAACAGGAGCACCAAGAGAAAGAAAGAGAATGACAGCATGAGCTGTTCTTGGCACAAGAAAAGGAGAAGGAAGGAAAGAGAAGGAGAAGGAGAGACAAGAGAAGGAGGAGTGACTGCATGAGCTAGCTCTGAAGGAAAAGGAAGCTGAGCCAGAAAAAGCCAAGCTGGGCAGTGCCATGGCACTGGCCCAACACCGAGCCGCACATCCCTCCCCATTCTCCTCGCCTTCCATTATCTCCAATATCAGTCACCTCATGCCTAAATGAGACGAAGTCGAGCCCGAAGCATGGTCGGACCATGTGGAGACCCTCTTCTCAGTGTACAAGCCGACACATGACCAGAAAAGGGCAAGATACCTTTAATTCCTTAGAGAACTGCAACAAGGGAGAGCTTGAGGTGGTCAGGCAAGCTGTAGTTGTCGCATATGAACTCACATCTGAGTACTGGAGGCAAAGATGGTGTGGTCTTCTGAAGGAGGTTGGTCAGCCATTGGCCAACTGGCCGTACAAAAGGACCCGTGCCTTACAACGGTGGATCGACGCTTTGAAGTGCAAGGACTCTGAGGATATAATAAATCGAATGCAGCTCAAAGACTTCCTCTATTATGCTCCCGGTCCTTTGGCCCTATACATTGGCGAGAAACAGCCAAAATCACTCACTGAGTGCTGCTGCATGGCCGATGCATATGAGATGTATAACCCAGTCTCCAGCACTTCAAATAGACGCATAGTTCCTCCTGACCCCGCTGCTTTATCAGTCTGAACAAGAAACAGACCCTCTTCTAAAGCTAAAGGGGGAGCAATGGCAAAGCCCAACCCCCCCTCTAATCAGAGCTCCCGTCCTACTCACACTATGACTGCTGCTCGTAGAGATTACAGTAAGGTTTATTGCCACACCTGTCAGAAATATGAACATTTCTTGAATTTTAAGGATCGTTCTGGAAATAAAACTCCCACAGTTGTTGCTCTAATGGCCACACATTTCTCATCTTTAGGACACCCAGCAGTGGGCCCCATTTATGTTGCACCTCCCCGAGGTCGTTATCATGCTAAACAGGTCTCAGCTTTTGAAGACACTGGTGCTCAAATCTCCCTCATAATGTGAAATAAGATACTCTGTGGCGCCATCACTCAAGAGTACAAGCCTGTAACTGTTGTAGGCATAGCTAATTGGAGGCTGACACTCCTGACAGTCAAATTGAAGGTCACTAGACCCCACAAAAGTAAAATCATTATGGTTGGAGTAGTAAATGCAATTCCTGGAGGCTATGACCTCCTCCTTGAACAGGATCCTCCTTATTAGCCCCATTCTGGGCCTACCATGAGTCCTTCTCCTTGCAAGTCTCCATTAGATGCTGATGTCCATTCTGGGCCTGTCGTTGAGTCGCAGCCAGTGCCTATGCCTGGCCAGTCCATTGCTCAGTGCAGTCCAGACAGTAAGTCCACACCAGAGCCAAATCCTGTCTCATATCCAAATCCAGTGCCTGAGCCTGCCTTAGTGCCAATGCCAGCACACAGTGCCAATCTCCCTCTAGGAGACTCCAATCTGGGCCCCCCTCCTTGTCTACTGGCCTGGCACCGCTACCAGTGTCTGACCGAGAGCCAGCCTGAAGTTCAGTAGGGTCTTTTCTGGATTCCTCTGACCTCAGTAGAAGCTCGTTCCCCAGCGTGACCTTGCAGCCCATTCCTGAGTTGGTCCTTGTAACCTACGAGCCTCTCTCACCTGCATCCATCTCTCCTACTTCACCACAGTCCCCAGTAGACAAGCCTCTGGTGGACAAATCTCTACAAGAAGGTCTGTTCAAGCTGGTCACTGATGTGGCAGCCATACAACAAAGGCTAGAAAAACTAGTTGGCACCACACAGCTGTCCAGGTTATTGCAGCAGCCGAGGCAGTGCTGACTCAGTGCCTGTTTTGCCAGATGACGGTATATCCATAGTCACTCCAGGTCTAAGTCCCCAAGGGTAGTGGTATTGCGGGCTCAGACCTGGCACCAGGGTCTTCTCAACCTCCCCAGGAACTGCATGCCTAGGTTCCAGCTAGGAGACCTAAGCCCACAGTGCGAAGGAAAACGCGGAGGAAAAGGAGTGGGAAGCGTAGGGGGTCATGTAGCCACTATAGCCACAACGCTTTCATGGCACTCATATTATATAGCTGTAACAGTGCCTTATTTTAATAGAGTGATCCTATCCCCTGACCCAGAAAGGATGTCTAGGGTTGTTTCCTACCTTTAATCAGTATTGCTGTATTGAAAGAATTTATTTTTTACTTCGCTAAGTCTGTTCTTTAGCCCAACAAGCTGAAGAGCATGTCATAGCCAATTTAGCATTTTTGTTGCATTCTATATTACATTGTGTTGCATTTTATTGTATTTTGTAGCATGTATCATAGAGTAACTAACTCATATGTATTTCAATATTTCATGCTGATAAACGTGTATTGTTAATATATTTCGCGTCCATGTACATTATGTCATAGATTAGATGACTCCTTTGTAATTTCAGTTATTCTCTGCACATAGCTAGTTATCATTTTGAAGCCATGTTAGCTTAGTTCTGTGTAAAATTCAGTTACCTTTTTTATGACCTTGAGTCAATAGCATTGCCAGTTTGTTTTATTCTGCAGACAGTACTGTAACTAAATGCAGACACCCCTTACACTAGTGTTAGAGACATTAAGTTAAGTTAGCTAGGAAGCTCACTTCTCAATAGGAGATAAGTTATGATTAAATCTCGAATTATTTCCATTTTGAATTGGGCGAGGATCTATTAGGGGAAATACTTAACCTAACCAATCCCAGCGACTAGCTAGTTCAGACCTTCACCCTTGAAAGGGAGTGGAATGTCTGCTTAAAGGGGGAGCTTTTATGAATATCACCGCAGGATCGCCAACCGTTAAGAACTTTATGGGGAAAATACCAGACAGTAGGGGAGTCAAGTATACCCATAGACCTAGGAGTGATAGGAGAGTTTTGGCCATTAACAGTCTCACCCTCTTCCAGGTATGGGGCTTCATGTGCTCCATAGGAACACACTTTGGCGGTAGATCACTGTTTTCCTGTCTTAATCTTAAGGTTCAATCTATCACCAGCTGAATTCTTTTGACCCTTCTTCTGGCTGCTCCTATTTCCTAATTCTCAGGTGCAAACCAATGTTGCAGCTGGAAGTGATGCCCCCAGCAACAACTGTGACCTTAAAACGGCAGGGTCACCACCATCTTCAGTTCAGTTCAACTCCAACTAGCAGTCATTACTCATGGGTGACCTTTGCCTGAACAACCCCAGAGCCAGGGTCACATCGACATAAGGTTGTACATGCAAGCAAAACCAGGAAACAATAAAGGTACTTGGCCCGGAAGGGAAATTGGTTGGCCAGTATCTTTTTCTTTGACTCATTTTATCATCTCTCTCTCACACATTGTATCATCTAAGTAACTTCTTGTCTCTTCAACTTAAACAGTGAATCTACTATCCCAATGTGTAATTCCTTGACAATGCATAACTTAATTCTCACCCCTTGCTAGCAAGTGAGTAGAGTAAAGGATCTCCCTCCAATTCTTGCATTTATTCAATTATAGAGTAAGTATAATCTCAGCGTTAGTCTTACCTGGAGTTGTCTCATTTCAAGAGTGTTATCAGTGTCATTACCAGCCTAGCCGTGCTTCTGTGTTCCCGATTGCCTGGAGAATCCACCCCACCAGGCCTGATAGAAACTTTGTCTAATTGACTTAAAAGGACCACTTGCACATGGTCAGTAGTTGTAATCGTGACGTGTTGTCCATCTTATTCAGTTATTGCTGTTGTGGAATTTCCAAGTTAATTAATTTAGTGATAGTGTTCATTTTTTCTTGGTAATGTCTTCCAGTTTGTGACTGTAAATAATAAGTTACTGTTAAGAAAATCACTTTTAATTGGCGACCTTCGATTTATTGCTTAGTCTTGCATTTTATCAGTTTTTGGGCTTCTGAGGGGTTTTCTTGTAAGGATAAAATGATTATTTCAAGGCCCAATATGCAGTCGTCCCCTCGAAGCCCGTTACAGTATATATGCATACATAAGAGATGGTGTAGTAGTCTCTCCCTCTCTCTCTCTCTCTCTCTCTCTTTTAGGATAACTTCTTGGAGGTCTTTGAATTGGAATTTCTCAGCTACTCAAACTCCATCTTGCAATGAGATGAGGAATATTGAAATCACTATATTCTCAGCTAATTTTCTTTCAAGAAACTTAATATTTGCAAGGGTACATATAAACATGGATCAACCAAGGACTTTTAATGACACTACTAGGTTTTCACTTTTACAGTTTCTTGGCACAACATTATCACTGATATATAGCTCACACACAAAATAGCAACCAAGAAATAAATAAGTAATGGACTAAAGACAAAAAACAAAAAAGAGAAAAACAATATAAAATAAAAAAAAAAAAAGATTGAATAGAAAGCAAAGAGCACAGTGACAGTTATTGCCTCGTGATAAAAAAAGTTACACACATTTTAGTAATTAAAAACAAGGAAAAATGAGCTAATTCTGGACATTTACCTCGGCACACTCATACACAGGCAATAACTGGTATAAAAATTACATTTAGCCCATCGAATGATTGAGCTCAAATTACTTTATTTTCCCATCGAAAAGAGACTGAACTTCAAATAATAAGAGAACAGGCCACCATTATAACTGTCTTAGCTATTTATTGTTTCACAAAAAAGAAGTTAACATCCCAATTACACTTCAGTAGAGCAACGTATTTGTGCAAAGTTATGGCGATTTTACATTAAAATCCAGTTATTGTATCAGACTACTGATCATCAACTGAAAGGTAGCAGGGGCGCTCTTCATGCTGAACGGCATCACGTTTCATTTGTACAATCCTTGGGGAGTCCCAAAAGCAGAGATTTCTTGGGCCTGGTCCATCAAAGAGACACAGCAGTATTCTGTCAGGAAGTCATACTTGGCAATGTGGTTTGCACTTCCCATAGTGTCAATGCAGTCATCTATTCTTGACATGGGGAGAAAACCTTGCTTGGTGACTTTGTTCATGTCTTGGTAATCTTTGCAGAATCTGACTCCGTCCTAGAGACTTCTGATTAGCACTCACGGCAAACTCCATTGGTAAGACTTATTGTCGTCCATGTCCTTGGCTTCCACATCTGTGGAGTTTACAAGGTTTGTCATGGATACCTGGTGCGTCACGGGTTTGGTAATATCGGTAAAGGCATTCACCTGGTGCAAGTATGGCTTTAAAATGTTCACATAGTGCACCTGAGATGCGTTCCATTGGTCAGGAGCATGAAGGACATATCCAGTTCATTTGGCTTCTGGATAACCTTCTATGTATTTCAGGAATTTTGAGTCATTGTTTTTTGCTAATATCTTTCAAGCCAATCACTTGACTGGTATGGTACTTCAAAACAGAGTTTCTGACACCATCCCCTAATTTTTGATAAAAAATTCCATGTCCAAACACAAATTTTAAAGGCACTTTATTCTTGAATTTTAGGACATAGCCAAACCCTACCAGTCGAGATTTACAAATTCATTCAGGTAAGCACTCTTGGGGTACTTATCACTCCCATCACTGACCCTTCCTCACTCTTGAGACCTCACTTCCCCGTCCATCTTTTCATTCATTCCTCACTCATCTCTCTCTCTCTCTCTCTTTGCAATATGTGTTATGTAATAGAATGTTTTCAGGCACATATTAGCATTGCAATTTTTTCAGCTGAGCAATGTAGGATGAAATGAGCTAACGACCTACATGGTTATACAGAATTTAGGGGTTTCCGAAATCTTTATAGTTGATGTTTGAAATGTTGGGTTAAACGGTTTATCACTTGTGTATCCAGTAACTACAGAGAAAGTTGTCTCTTCACTGTTCAGAGTTATGGCTTACATGTTGAAATGTCCCCGTGAATGTAGAAATGCATTTGCTATACGTCTCCTTGAAGTTTACAGCCAGGAGAAAGTTGCCCAAAAATTAAGAATCTGAATAGGTAAGGTATTGCTTATGGCTATATTTCACGGTCATATATATAAGGAAATAATGGAAAGATAAAACTGATTTATTGACATACATCTGTGATATTGTCTCAAATGGTTATAAACTGTTCTGATATTTTAACCCATTACTTTTTATTATATATGTAGAACAGTGAATTTAGAATAAACATGAAATAACTTTTTATCACAAAATTGTGCAAACAAAATAAAAACAATCACATTCATGAAGAAAATAAAATATGCTATGTGGCATAAGTGGAATGACATAAAGGAAGAGTAGGGAGAAGAATGGTGGAATCGAAGAGGAAAGTTGGGGTAGTGAGGAATTAACTATAAGTAGATACTCAGGACAAGTTCAGTAGTACCCAAGCTCGTATGTCCGAAAGCGTTAATCAGCTTGTTGGCTACTCCATCAAATTCAAGAGTAAAGTGCCTGAAAAAGATGAATTTGGAGATAGAATTTATTACCAAAAATTAGGGCACTGTTGCAAAGTAACACACCGATCCATCAATTAATTTGAAAGATATTAGCAAAAAACGACTCAAACTTCCTGAAATCCATAGTAGTATGGGCTTGGTACTTTTAAGAGAGAGAGTTCCCAGGCTCAGGAAAGAAGACAAGTACCTTGTCTTCTACCTTGAACTCTCAGTCTTCAGCTTTATGTACATGATTGTAAAACATTTTCATCCAGTCCTATACATTCTTTAAAAACCTGCCCTTCAAGGTAATTAGTCACCACACATGCTCGATGGGCAGGGGCATTGTCGTCTTGGTACTGGAAATTATTGGCAAACAACCTCGAGCCCATTGGAGAAGGTTCCGATCCAGCAACTGTCTCCACACGTCACCTGTCATGTTTCGATCTGGGATGACAAGTTGACTCTTGCCATCTTTACAAATGGCACCCCACACACGGACAGATCCACCACCTCCAGCAACTCGAGCGTGCACACACTCATCCCTAAGATGTTCTTCAGCCTGTCTGCATACACGCTTCCTGTCATCTACTGGAAACAGCAGAAATCTGGACTCATCTCCAAAAACCACACTGTCCCAGTGTTGTACAGTCAGATTCTGGTGTTGATGGGCCCAAACCAGATGGTCCCTCTTAACAACCAGCCATCCACCCTTAGAGAATTAGGTCAGGCTCTCTTGGATGAATGGGACAGGATACCTGCTGGGAACCTTGTACAGCTGGTGGACAGCATGCCATGCTGCCTGGTGGGTGTTATTGCTGCTCGTGGAGGTCATACCTGCTATTGACTCTATAAGTATGTAAATAAAGGTTATTGTAATTTATGTACATGTGTTTGACTTGCTGATGAAAAGGTTCTATGTGAAATATGAAAAGAAGTGAACATTACTTTTTCCTGCTAATTTTAGTGTCTATTGGTTTGTTTGCGACTAATATGTCCTTTGTATTGAATTTTAAAGTGTAATTTTGTTTCCTAATTCATGAAACATGCTTTACCCATGGGAAGTTTTTCTGTAGCACAAGACTACTACCAATTTTGCTCATCTAAAAATGCATGTGACAACCTTTTTGGTCTAGTGACAGTCATTTTGCCATTTTTACCATACAAAGAGACTTTTAGCAAGGGATTTTTTATTGCCACAAACGTTGGGGACCCTACTCAGAGCCTCACCACATATCCAACCCTCCTAGATCAGACTACTCTCCTTGAGGGCTCTCATGTCCAGACGCCTCCATAAAACACTAGCGCCATTCGGCATTGCCCAAAGTGAGGGACCGGGAAGCAAGACTAGGCCTAAAAACAAGGGGATCAAGAGTTGATGACCAGTGTTACATCATACAAGAAGTTTTCCCCTTGTTTGAAGGACCTGGGGTTAGATGGTCGAAGCCGCAAGCGCATTCTTCCTTCCTTCTACGAATCTTGACTAGGACAGACGTGCCGAGTTACTAGTTCTCCGTCTGGGAGATGACTGAGTCTTTCCCTCAAGGTGAGGTGTCTGTACGAGCACCTCATGTCCTTACCTATCCTGCCATCTTCCCCTTGATAACATCCCATCTTTCCCTTTTATCCTTGTAGAAAGATCCTACTTACCCATCCTTCATTCATTTTATCCTATCCTTGCATGGGCCCAACCACATGGCACCATTCGCTCCTAGCCCTAATCCCCTCACCCTTATACAGTGTGTTAATCTCCATTCTATTAATGCTGCAATTGTTTATGATTGCAGCATTAGAGTTTTGGGCACACAACTTCATTGTGTCATCAACTGGTATAAATAATCTGTACAAGTAATTGTGTGACTTAATTGAATGGTTAAGTGGATTAGGGGCCCATGCATGTTAGCTAATTATTAATTGTCGTCATCTTCCTTTCTAGGGAGAGAGAAAGTATTTTGCTGAAAACCTTCATGAACTATCCAACTCCACATGAAGGCCCCTGAAGTTCCAGAAAACCAACGATTATTTAAATATTAATTACCATATTAATTAATTCATTTGTCCTCTGTTGTGCTCCCTTTGTTATTATTGTACATAAGTACTTTGTAAATGCATTTATTGCCGGTACTAAATGTTTTAATGCCAGCTGGCTCCTCCAAATTTCCCTTTTAGCATATGATTCATTGTGCTTATGAGTCCTTCAGAAGGCCCCGGTTTGTAACACAACATATATGACATACATACATATATATATATATATATATATATATATATATATATATATATATATATATATATATATATATATATATATATATATATATATATATATATATATATATATATATATATATATATATTATATATATATATATATATATATATATATATATATATATATATATATATATATATATATATATATATATATATATATATATATATATATATGCATACATATATATATATATATATATATATATATATATATATATATATATATATATATATATATATATATATATATATATATATATATATATATATATATATATATATATATATATATATATATATATATATATATATATATATATATATATATATATATATATATATATATATATATATATATATATACATATATATATATATATATATATATATATATATGTATATGTTAGGAACAATCGTTTGCCGATTGTTCCCTTGGTGGGTTGTTGCCTCCTTTGTTTTTGTTTGTTTTTCTTTCTGGCGAGCTGATGTCTGTTGGATGGCGTCAGACTTCGTCAGTCAGGTTCGTAACAGCAACAAGTCAGGTTCGTAACAGCGACCAGTCAGGTTCGTAGCAGCAACGGGCCAGGTTCTGGAGGGCAGAACGACCGATGGTTCAGGGCAGCAGCGAGTCAGCTGGAGTAGCAGCAGCAGGTATCCGTACCTGTGAGTCAGGTCCTGGCAGCAGAGCAGCGGAGAATGTGAGGACGAGATGGTTGCCGTGTCGGCTCTGTCGTGGTCGTCGTAACTGGAGGAGGACGTCAGTATGTTTCTTGAGGACGAGATGGTTGTCGTGTCGGCCCTGTCTTAGTTGTCCTGCAGTGTTTCTGTCAAGCAGCTTGGGGTTATTTCGATGGCTCTACTGAGTTCGTCTGCTAATACCGTTTCCTTGTGCTGTTTCATTTTGTATTTATTATTTGTTATTTATGCTGCTCTTTTTGTTATACAGCCTTGGTATTATATTATTTATACTGCTTGAGTGTTGTTCATGTTACTTGATTATTATGTTGTAAGCTACGCTAGCATATTTATGCTACCTGTTGTTTATTCGTGATGTTTGTTGAACTGCCCATGCCTATGTTTTTGGTCATTTTTTTTAATGTTCATTTATGTACTGACTCTATTTTATTTTTCTTTGGTTTTTGTTGCTTTGTTTTGATTAACCATTTTTGTAATGCTAATTTTGTTAATATGTACATAACTTACTGTAAATAAATTAATTTTAAGGTAACTTTCTGGTTTAGTTCTCCTCCCTCCTTTGTTTGTCACCTCTCGTCAGTCATTACAGCCCAATTGCTTGTTTATTTTAAAGAACCTGTCGATCTCGAGAGGCGAGATCTTAATAATATATATATATATATATATATATATATATATATATATATATATATATATATATATATATACATATACATATACATGTGTGTAAAAGGTGCGAGTGTCTTGCTGATTAATTTCAAAACTATTTGATATGAATATTTTCAGGCTATGGTCTTAATTCATGTGACAGTACTTAATGCTCGAGCAAATGAAATGTACAGTACTATAGTGACATTTTAGTTGATAGTAAAGTCATTATATGGTCAAGAGTTCCTCAGCTTAGAGTCGGGTGGATCAATAAAAACCACACGTAGATTTTCAATCTAGGGATGAAAAAACTGTTTCGTCCTGACGGATGTGACAGGCTCCACGCCTATAGGACAAGATGAACCGTCCACCCCTCCCCACCTCCACCGGTCTACACCTTAAGTCAGGCTGAGTTTAGGGGCTTGAAACACTGAATAATCGCGTGGATAAATGTAGTTATGATTGAGAACAGGATGCAGAGAGGATGGATCAGTAATTTGGGTGGGAAGCGGATTATGGATGACTTGAGAAAGATAGAGCAGGGAAACAGGAGGGGTCGACATCAAGGAGGAAATCTGACAATCTCTCTTTATGTTCTTGGGACCAGAGGTGGCATGGAACCTTGTGACCGTCCGAGTTTATTTTAGGAAAGATTAACTAGTTTAAAAAAAACTCAAACCTTGAATATACATGGAAGAAAAAATCATTAGTACGAATTAATGAAGACTAAAGGAAATATGTAAAAACGGGCCTAGAAGCACAACGGAGTTTGGATGAAAAGGTGAGACAAGACAAATAGCAGTAGCCCACTTACGGATCGGAATAAGTGGAAGTGTCAATAAGAAAGATGACATGAACGGAGTTGGATAAGCAGGAGGCGAAAGGATAGAACAAACTGAGATAATGGGTATGCACAAGTCAACGGGTAACAAGGAGGAAGCATAAGAAACTTTGGTAACAAACCAAGAGCAGAGGCGCACCTGTCGTCTTTATAAGCAAAGGGAATGTTTGAAGAGGTGGGGCAGTTGTAGCGTTTAAGGTTACTGACTGAGGAGAGAAAAGGCCGGGGGAGGCTGGAAGTGGGGAGAGTGCTTGGGCTGGAGAGAGGCACGTGCTGTAAGGTCAACGACTTGGGTTTGTGTCTGTTAGTGATGAGGACGGGGGCGGGGAGGGGGCGGGGCGAAGGGGAAGGAAGACTTGCAATTGGCGTCCCTCTCGTAACACGTCCCTCAAGGTCGGCACTAACCATTCTTATTGCTCTCCTCCCTCTTTTTCCTCGTCTCATGAAGTCTCTCTCCCTATTCTCTTCACTAACAGGCTCCTTCTTTCTCTCTCCTGTATCTTCTTTCCTTCTTCCTTTTCTCTTTCTGTCATCTCTCTTTCTCTTCTCTTCAACCTTACCACATTCCCTGTGGCGTAATCTCTCCGACCCGTGTGTGTGTGTGTCCTTCCCCTCCCTTCTCAAGTTCATACGATTTTTATTCTCTTTTAGCTCATTTATTTTCTTAGTTGTCACTCTGTTGTCTTTTCTTTAACCTGAAAGATTTTCCGCAACCTCAGTGTTCACTGTTTTACATCTGGGATAATAACAAAGGAAAGTATTTTGATTTTTCCCGTCGTTGACAGGCAATCATTTCGGGCTTCTATGGTGAAATATTTCTCTCGTCTTTCGTTGTATAACGTTGCTCTTTAAGTAAACATTGCACAGAAGTAATAACAACTTCAGCACCTCTGTTTGGATGAAATCATATATTCTTTCACATTATTCACAAAAAGTAACACTGGAGATATGACGTCAGTTTTAAATGACACATTAATTGCCAGCATGACCTCTGGAAGAGATATTCCATTTCATAGGTAGGAGTCTGAGACAGGAAAACTCTCTCTCTCTCTACCATGTGGCTGCTAGCGCTTTGAGCGTCGAAAAGATATCTTTATTATTTTCCTTATTATCATAATTGTATTTACTCTATAAAATGTTTGCCTGAGTGTTAATGCACAGAAAACGTTAGGGTCGACACACTCCTGATGAAACTTCTGTGTAAGTGTATGAAGGGGCTCTAGGGCTGCGGAAAATGCCAACAGTGATTTGTCACAGGTGAATGTGGAGGCGACTTCCTTTTTATCTAACACAAACAAATTTCGCTTCTTGGGACACAGGGCGCACAAATCATTCCTTGATGGGAAGAAAAATGTGAATAATAAGGCTCTCAAACGGAAGATTCGGAAACTCATGACGATAATGATTTTGTAAACCTGTGGGAATGATCGAAATTTCCGATTGCCCTCTCCTCTGTGTGTATATATACATATATATATATATATATATATATATATATATATATATATATATATATATATATATATATATATATATATATATATATATATATTGTCATAAACTGGGGTCTTGGTTAGGGAGAGAATTGAACAAATTTAAGATTTATGACTGCACAGGAACCAAGTGTGACCAGATTATGAACAAAGAAAAAGTGATTTGAAACTTACCTTAGACTTTCCCTGGTTTTACAATTGAATGAGGAAGGTCGCCATTTGGAATTAGAATTCTTTTACAATTTACAGGGGTTTATTTACAGAGATTTAGCAGTTAAACAAGGAGACAAACAAAACAAAATGGTAGCCAATGGTCAGAGTCATTAATTAGATACATAGAACGATAATACAGAGATTGGCAACAAGCAAGCTGAGTAATAAGGGAGGCCAATGTACAATACAAATATTCCAGTTACAATAATAATAGCTCAGTCGTGTCCCGATTACCTAAATAGTCTCAGTTATTATGCTGCAAATAATTGAACTCCTGGATGGGAAAATAATTCATATTAAATTTGGCGAGGCCACAATGGACTTCAAGGATCGGACTAGGAATAGTTTCAGGATTTGAAAGGCAGTCAAATTATCGGGCACAGAGTGCGATAGAGCAGCTTGTCTCTCCTGAAAGAGAGGTCCCGGATTAGAACAGTAGTCCACAATGAAGGAAGAAGAATCCCCCTAACAAATGTTACTCATTGCACATTTTAAATATCAACCACTATGTAGCCCAGCAGATAATTATGAAGAAATCACATAGGCACAATATGGGAACCGTAATTGATTGGGCTTTTAACAATGAACACATGATCGCACTCACACAAAGAGTAAATTTAAACACTGGTATTGCCCTTAAGTTGCACTGGGAGAGGGATAAATGGATGATTATCACGGGATCTCTACTAAAATTCAAGGCACAATATGGGCGAGATATGGGAGGCCGGGCAGGACTCTTAACAAGGGAAAATTGCTTTGTGGAGGAAGGAGTTAAAGCTTAAGGAAATGGGAAATTTAAGGGGTTTTTAGTGGAAGGGGAAGGGCTGGTTTACTGACTATTTGCGATGTACGAACCTTGTCTGATAATTGCGGCGCCAAACAATTGACTCAGCTATTCATCAGCGATAGTTTCAACCAGTTTAAGCGGGGAAGATGGGCGGCAGATTCCACCCAGTATGAAGATGAGAATGCGTCTGTCTTCCCCAGCCAGCAGGGTCTTGTAGCGCCCCATCCTTAGTCCGACATTCCTGCAAATACGTCAAGACAACCAGCAAAAAGGGCAGAGGAAAAGAGTTCTTAAAGTTAGGTACTTAAAGATTAAAGTCCTACCTGGCCACTAGCCCTAATAAGCCCCTTTAACCCTCCCAAGCACTAATTACTCCCACCTCACGTGATGGGGGTAAAAAGGGTCATTGTTCCCCCAGATCACGCGATGTCGAACTCCAATACTGCCCTACACTGGTGCCCCTGGCTGTTAGCTGGTAAGCCTGGTCTGCCATATTGGCGCCGACAAAGCTAACTGAGAGGAGAAATTCCCCGTGGAGCTAACTAGATAACAGCTAAATAGGAGGGAGGAACGTAAATCCTTGATAGGTCCCCCCTTAAAAAAGACCCTTTGCACCCTTTCAGGTGTGAGGGTCTTAGCTAATTCCTCCTGACTGGCCCGTGACCCTACATAAGGTGGATTGTGGCCCTACAACGTCTAAAAGAACCTACCTAACTGCTAAGAGGCTTTTGGAAGGGGCTAATTTACAGGCCTAACCTACCTAAGGGTATAGATACGGCTACTAACTGGCCATGAGGACGGGAGAAATCTACGCCTAGACAAACGCACACAGTAAACACCTAACCTACTATCCCCATGACTCTGACAATGAACGAGCTGGCACTAATGAATGGCACGTGCTGAGTTATGGTCGGCACTACGCTTTATGATTAACACGCAACAAATTGAAACATGACTAACCTGAAGGGTAATTCACAATGTATGATTAAATAATGTATCAGTTCAAGTCTGGAGTGGGTTGGAAGAAGGTTTGTTGGAAAAGGGTTAGTAGTACAGAGACCTACGTGGTTGATGGTTAATGCTATGGGATCAGAGGTCACACAGGCTACCTTCTCTGGGCAGGTGCCAGGATCGCTCTGAGGTGGAAGCAGCACTGTGCCAACAGGGCACGAGTGCCAAGAGAGCTTATGGCTCTGATTCGCTAAGAGGATTTCTTCCTCCCCTTCTTCTTCTTCAGTGCCACCAGGGTCTGGCTAGGCCAGTCCTAGGGGGCGATGAGGGTACCCACTCTGAAGAACGGCCAGGAGTGCCGTCAGGAGCAGGGTTAGGGGCAGCCTCAGGGGCTACAGGCTGGTCTCCTACTTTGGCTGATGTGACAACCGTCGTGGGAAGAGAATCAGCGTCTGCATCCTGGCCAGACAGTTCCTGGTCGACCAGAAAAGAGGTAATGTCCAGGCCTGCCAGAGGGTCATCCTCTGCAGGTGGAAGAGTGTAGGAAGAAGAAACGTCAGGGGTTGGAGGTTCGCACTGAGCAATGCTTACTGTGGTGAGATTTGGTGGATCTCCCGTAGGAGGATCCAAGTCATGTTCTGGATCCGGCACTAGCACTAACTCAGGGCCAGGCACGGGAAGTACGCTTGGCAGGGGGCATCCAGCCAAGATAGGCGGAGCACTGACCAGTGCTCGCAAGTGGCACTGGCAGCGAACTGGTGTCAGACAAAGCTGAAGGGGGACCTGGGGGATCAAGACCCCTCGGTGTCCCAGGCATGGTTTGGGACAGCGATTCCTGTCTTGGTGAGAGGATTGGGCCTCTCAGTTCTGTGAAGTTGGCCGCTGTGGCTAGCCTACTGGGGCACTTCAACCATCTCTCCGAGTGCCCTCTTACATTTGTGAAATCCCTTTGTGAGGAGGGAGTAATTCTTTGGTGGCTGTCCGGTCGCAAGATCTGCGGACTAGGCCTGGAATGAGTTCGAGGCTGGTGGGTCCGGTTCGCATTTGGGCGAATGGAAGATTGGGTTGAAGATGGCACAGCTGTCACAGAGGCTGTGTCCCACTCTGCTGCGGATGTGCTGGCAGAAGCAGCCAGGCAGCAGAGTGGTGTGGGGGTGGGACATCCCCAGAGGATGTCTCGTCCAAGCAGGAACTCCACTCCGTGCCTAATTCGCTTGACAACGCCAAGATGGTGAACTTTGTTGCTCCACGGGGTAATCACCCTGAGCTCAACTGTGGGGACGGTCAGGGACTGTTCGTCCACCCAGGTCACGGTCCACTTGGTGTGCTCCTCTATCTTGGCACTGGCTGGCACTTGGGCCCGATCAATCAGACTAATGTCTGAGTCAGTGTCGGCAGTAGTTGGCAGGTGCACTGGTGGGCTGGAACCATCCAGAGAAGCCACTGAGATGGACTGTGTCCAGACCCTCTCAGGGTGAGTTCTCTCCGGCGGCTCAGCTAAGGAGGCGGTGGCACTAATCATCTTAACGTGCCTGGACGTGACCACATGTTTTGGGCATGCAGGATACCCAGAAGAAGAGTGTCCTGAAGCTCCATGGTGATATGTTGATTTCCTGGCAGTCACGGTGTGCTGGGAAGATGGTGTTGAATTAGGCAGAGAGGAAGACTGACGGTTGTTGCCCTGCTGTTTGCTATCTTTGTAGCAGCAATCTGCTTTAGCATGGCCGTACTTTTTACAGATGGGGCACGGAGGTTTGTTAGGTGGTCCGTTCTGCGAGCGATTGAAACCTGAGAGGTGTCCGGGTGGCACTATTTTGCGCGACAAGGTGCTGTGGGAGGGATTGTATATCTCCCAGGCATCAGCTAAGTGGCAGGCTTCCTTGAGAGTGGCTGGCTGCTTATCACTAAGATACATGGCCAGAGGCCTGGTGCACACTGGAAGAGGTCCTCCAGCATGGTCAGGTTGAACAAATCATCAAAGGTGTTGCACCGCATAGACTCGAACCAGCGGATCCCAGCTTGGGTCTTATGACAGGCCCATTCTGTCCAGGACCAGCCGACGTTCTTAGCCATACCTCAGAATCGTTGTCTCCACCTCTTAGGGGTTATTTCATACGCCTTAGCGATGGCCTCATGGACGGCAGCCATGTCACCTTGTTGATCTCTTTTCCAGGGCTTGGTGGGCAGCCTTAGCCTTCCTGTCTATATGCTTAGTAAGCAGTAAGGCCCTCTCAGCCAGGCTGACGTCATAGGTCTCGAAGAGGAATTCGATCTCTTTGAGCCATTGTTCTGGCTCGTCTTCATTCCATTTTCCCACAAGGTTATTGACTGTCGACAGAGAGGTATTCAGCGTGGATGGAGTGGGGCTAGAGGCTTGTTGTGCTGCTAAAGCTTTGGCGCTCTCCTTCTTGGCTCCCTCCAACTCGAGCTCCCTGTCTTTGAGGGCTAGTTCATGCTGTCTTCTTCACTCCTCCCTTTCTTCTTCTTGCTGTCTTCTCTGCTCTTCTCTTTCTTCTTCTTCTCTCCGCTGCTCGACTTCTTGCTGTCTTCGTTCTTCTTCATACTTTCTCTTCTCAGCAACCTGTTCCTTTACAAACCTTTGAAGGGCCAGGCCAGAAAGACCGTCCTCCTTCCCTATATTCCTAAAATATTGGTGCTCCTTGGTTGACATGTTGCTGATGGGGGAAGGGGTGCAAAGTGAGTTAACTGGGTATTCCCAGAGGAAAAGGTGTTGTGACGATGAGGAAGTGTCCTTAGATTATTGGCACCTCAGTGAGTGGCACCTTTGAATGAGGTGGCACTGTGGATGAGTGTCCCGTGTGAAGGTCACACTAGGGGAAAGCGTTCCTGAAGGAAGTCTGAGTCCTTATGGGCTGATACGTTAGTAAAGGGAGTGCTCCTGAAGGCTCTATGGTCCTTATGGGCGGATGCACTGTTAATGAGGTGTTCTTGAAGGAGCCGCGGTCCTTATGGGCGGAAAACACTGGTTGTATAGCACTCTGTTTCTTCAATGCAGGTGCAGTGGCTTATAAGAGGTTGCTTTGGTTGGGTGGCACTGTGGTGCCAGTGAGCTCCATGGAGCAATGCAAAATGTCAGTGCATGAATTGGCACTGAAGGTGAGGTACTCTGCCTGAGCAGAAGGTAAGTAGGGAGTAAAAGGTAAATGAGAGACTCCAGCAGAAGGGAAGAGAAAAGGAAAGTGAAAGGAGAAAGATAAGTGCTTCAGTGATTGGGTGCTTAGCAGTGCCGCAGATTAGTGGCACTGAGAGAAATAGAAACTGGATGTGACACGAGGGGGTAGCTAGTTATGAGAACTAGCGGGCGCTGCCTGACATGAGGACAGGTAGGATATGAGAGAGGCACATAATGTGCAGTTTTTAGCACTTGCAGCAAGCAAGTCTAAGATAAGAGATACCCCGCACTCCAGTTGGAAAATGCGTAACGAGATATACATGTGCTTTATAGCGTACAATAAATTATCTGAGCTGAAGCACTTCAAAAGAAAAAAAAAGCTGTTATGCGCGATTATTCGCTAAACACAAGTGCTCATACTGCACGCACTGTGTATATGATAAAATTTAATGGGTAATGAATCTGAAATTCCAGATTAAGTATTAAGACAATTCTTTGTATCTGCTTTTATGATTTGTGAGTTGGTTCCCAAATTCGTAAGTAAATTATGTCAGTCCCATGTTAAAATGAAAGGATACGCGAGGAAAAAAAAAAATCTCTCTCTTGGTGAGCGTTGTGTAATGGAACGTATTTGTTATGAAATTTTAATCACTTTACCTTGCGCTTAAGAGAAAATAAATTATGGTTGCGAAATTACGTTAAGTTAAGGTTTCTTTCTTATACAAAATGAATTCAGGGTAACTTACGTAAGGTTACTAATGCATTCTCGCCCTGACAAGTGTAAACAAAGTTGTAACTAAGTTCGAAGATATTCAAGTCTCTCGTGAGGGCTTATGTTTGGGTGAAAGTGATGAACGTTCGTTCGGCATGAACAAAAGATGTGGGAGCGAGTCAAGTGTGAGAAGGACAGCTGATCGTTCGCTCTTGCTTTGTCATGCGACAGAGAACAAGGGAGTGGAATTGGAGGAAAAAACTCTAGTTTCTTGGCTAAGTGCGGGTTTTAAATGCGAAGTGAATTATTTAACTTTGAATACCAGCAATGTCTTTACTTTACTTTACTTCTCTTTAATATGCACTGGGAGGGTCGTTAAATAACTACGCTCGGGAATGTTTTTATTTTTCCAACACTGGGACATTCACGCATGTGCCAATTTGAACAAAACGTTTCTCGCTAGCCGTGTAAATGCCAGATACCGCTGCATGGTTTCCTGTAAGCTACTGGTTATCTCAAAATTTATCACTAACCAAGGAATTGTACACTTCCTTTGCCGTAAATATTCCGAAATAAACTCTTAGCTACAGGTCCTAGCTTACACATGCAAAATTCCCTAACTACACACTCCCCAATTCCTAAGTGGCAACCTCACACCCTGTCCTACACTTTGGAAATTTTGCAGGTAGACACTTCGCGCTTATCTAGCTGTTTTCGCTAATATAAAACCCTATGCGTTCTCCTGTGTTATGAACGCTTGTAACGATACGAGAATTGTTGCATTTCTTTAAAGAAACATTAATATCACTTCTCTTATTTCCTTAATATTAGAAACATGCACATACCCTGTTTACCAACATTCTCCGCTCCGATCGCTCCTGTGCCCTTTGAATAATGAAATTATTACCATAAATTTAAAATAATTGATTATATATATTCCTGGTTTTTTCCTAGTCTAGCTTAACAGCGAGGCTAATTAATGCTAATATGACTAGTCCTGGCAAGATGTCGTCACTGTCATAAACTGGGGGTCTTGGTTGGGGAGAGAACTGAACAAATTTAAGATTTATGACTGCACAGGAACCAAGTGCACTCAGATTATGAACAAAGGAAAAGTTATTTGAAACTTACCTTAGATTTTCCCTGGTTTTGCAATTGAATGAGGAAGGTCGCCATTTGGAATTAGAATTCTTTTACAATTTACAGGGATTTATTTACAGAGATTTAGCAATTAAACAAGGAGACAAACAAAACAAAATGGTAGCCAATGGGCAGAGTCATTAATTAGATACATAGAACAAAAATGCAGAGATTGGCAACAAGCAAGCTGAGTAATAAGGGAGGCCAATGTACAATACAAGTATTCCAGTTACAATAATAATAGCTCAGTCGTGCCCCGATTACACTAAATAGTCTCAGTTAGTATGCTGCAAAGGATTGAACTCCAGGATGGGGAAAATAATTAATATAAAATTTGGCGAGGCCACAACGGACTTCAAGGATCAGACTACGACCAGGAATAGTTTCAGGATTTGAAAGGCAGTCAGAATTATCGGGCACAGTGTGCAATGGAGCAGCATGTCCCTCCTGAAAGAGAGGTCCCGGATTAGAACAGTGGTTCACAATGAAGGAAAAGGAATCCCCCTAACAAATGTTACTCATTGCACATTTTAAATATTAACCACTGTAGCCCAGCAGATAATTATGAAGAAATCACATAGGCACAATATGGGGATCATAATTGCTTGGGCTTTTAACAATGAGCACGTGACCGCACTCACACAAAGAGAAAATTTAAACACTGGTATTGCCCTTAAGTTGCACTGGGAGAGGGATAAATGGATGATTATCACGGGATCTCTACTGAAATTCAAGGCACAATATGGGTGAGATATGGGAGGTCAGGCAGGATTCTTAACAAGGGAAAATTGCTTTGTGGAGGAAGGAGCTAAAGCTTAAGGAAATGGGAAATTTAAGGGGTTTTTAGTGGAAGGGGAAGGGCGGGTTTACTGACTATTTGCGATGTACGAACCTTGTCTGATAATTGCGGCGCCAAACAATTGACTCAGCTATTCATCGGCGATAGTTTCAACCAGTTTAAGCGGGGAAGATGGGCGGCAACTTCCACCCAGTATGAAGATGAGAACACGTCTGTCTTCCCCAGCCATATATATATATATATATATATATATATATATATATATATATATATATATATATATATATATATATATAGCAGGGTCTTGTTATAGCGCCTTCCATTTGCTGTTATCTAGTTAGTCCGACATTTCTCCTCTGCAGTTAGCTTTGTCGGCGTCAAGACAACCAGCACCAGTGTAGGGGCAGTATGGGAACAGGTGATCAGGGGAAAAATGTTTTACCCCATAAAGTTAGGTGGGAGTGCTAAAGATTAAGTCCTAGGACCTTTGGCCACTAGCCTTTTCCTCTGCCCCTTTTTGCTTTGTCCCTCCCAGGAATGTCGCACTAGGATTACAAGACCCACTGGCTCACGTGATACTGGGTGGAAGTTGCCGCCCAGGGTCATTGTTCCCCAGATCACGCAATTATCAGACAAGGAACTCCCAAATAGTCTGCCCTTCCACTGGTGCCTCGGCTAACTCTTTCAGGAGCTGCTCCATTTGGCCTGGAAGGCTCATTATGATTACATTAATTATGATAATTGACGCTTTTGACAAAGCTAACTGAGAGGAGAAATTTCCTATGGAGCTAACTAGATAACAGCTAAATAGGATATATATATATATATAAATATATATATATATATATATATATATATATATATATATATATATATATATATATATATATATATATATATATAACATATATATATATATATATATATATATATATATATATATATATATATATATATGTGTGTGTGTTTGTGCATAGATTTCACATTTCAATATACCTGATATGAGTTCTGAATATATGCCGTTGCTCAAAAGCATTATTATTATTATCATAATTAATGTAATCATAATGAGCCTTCCAGATCCAAATTTATGAAGCCACTTTTCCTTGAAAAGCCTGAGACCAAGAGATATGATGTCAGCAGCCTACTACTGTAAGTCTCGATGATTGTTTCTTCTGACTGTTATGGAGGAACGGAATTTGTTCTTTGTATATGACTGATATTTTAATGGGCAAGTATTTCTCTTGCTCAATCCCTTAACTCACTCTTACGTTAGGTATGTTTGCCCGAACAATTGATTGACTGATTTGTTGATTTACAAGTAAAGGAATTGTCTTCAGACAATAAGACGTAAATCCTTTACTGTCACTTTCATCCTTTCTCGGATAGTTCCTCATTGGGAAAGTGGGTTCCGTTCTCAGCTAGCACTCTGCTGGCCGCGAGTTCGAATCTCCGACCGGCCAATGAAGAATAAGAGGAATTTATTTCTGGTGACAGAAATTCATTTCTCGCTATAATGTGGTTCGGATTCCACAAATAGCTGTAGGCCCCGTTGCTAGGTAACCAACTGGTTCTTAGCCACGTGAAATAAATCTAATTCTTCGGGCCAGCCCTAGGAGAGCTGTTAATCAGCTCGGTGGTCTGGTTAAACTAAGGTATACTTAATTAATTATCTTCTTCTGGGAGCGTTAAAGATGAAATGGCTGTGCAGAAAACATTCGCCCATCCAGCAGCTTGACACTTATTGTATGTCTCACACTTGTCTATCGAAGGCAAACGGAACAAAAATATAAACTTTCCTTTGTTTTACTTTGTTTACTTAGGTATCCGATAGTGGATTTCTAAAGTAGTTTGAGCATGACATTCGCAATCCTTCAGTCTAAGTCTCATGACGTCGGTACAAAGGTTCAGTTTCAAGGAGTTGAAATCGTCTCTTCAACGCAAAATATGTTGACTTTATATTAATGGAAGGTAAATAAGATCTTGGTAAGACTCCAGAGGCTGAACTGTAACTTCCATAGAACTTTTTTTTTCAGATTTTGGGCATTTATATATTATATATATATATATATATATATATATATATATATATATATATATATATATATATATATATATATATATATATATATATATATATATATATATATATATATATATATTTTATAAAAAGGCTTACAATCTTGAGGTACATAAGAGTAGATTTACATAGTAAAGTTATATATAACCAAAAAGAAAGTTATTTACAATTATAAACTTTTATAACCTATTCATTTTACATAAAAAATTATAAAAAAATTATAAAAATTTATTAATTAATTCAAATTATTGATCTCATGTTTCAAAATTCTAATTTTCCTAAAATAAAGAATAATTCTTTATTCTGTTACCGTGTATTAAATATAAATCTCTCCTGTTATTATTGATATTATTAATAAGTAACCTTATGATGTCATTTGCAATCATATTCAAATCATTCCTAGTAAACCATATCGTATATATATAAGAACACAATAAAATATACACACATTCTTCCTACAATTATCTTTGGTATTGAAGTCAAAATATAAAAATTTCATATTGTTCTCTGGCTCAAAATTACAAATGTTTTTAAGTACATTTCTCAGCCATTTGAAAACTGGTTCAGTTCTTTTACAAAAATAAAAAGATGAATACCACTTTCTCTATATTACATATTTCACATAAGGAATTGCTTGATAAATTTAAAAGTGAAGACGTTTTTTCACTGGTAGTACATCATGAAGATGCTTAAAGATAATCTCCTTTCCCACGAACCGGTCAATGTCACAAAAATTCTTCCATATTACTTTCCAATCAAATGAAGGATATTTACATACTACAGATATGTCATGTTTGTTTAAAATACTTTGGTAAACACTCTTATTAGATAATATTGGAAAATTATGAACCTCCTTGAGTTTAACTATAAAGCCAATAGTATAACTGTAATATGGTATGGGACAGTAAAATATTTGTGGAGCTTTAACATCTAAATCAAAGAACTTCGCAACCTAAAATAACAATAATGCAAAATTAAGCTCTGAGGACCCTTATTCAATATGACAGTTTTTAAAAAGGTATTAACAATAATAGCATTAGCTTTAGTTCTCACATCGAAAACAGCCAAACCACTTTCATTCCTACCTCTATTCATTGTAGATCGTTTAATTGGTTCATGTCTACCACACCAAATATATCTAAAAACTAGTCTCTAAACTCTGATGCCATAATTATGAGTCAAGGGATACACATGAGCAATACACCATATTTTTGCCAGAATGCATGCATTTGCATATGACGTCCCCTGGAAAAGGTTCAATTTCCTCCCATGAAGCACTTTCAAATGGTTTTCTATTTTACTTATGACATGTTCCCAGCTATTCTTTAGATTTTCCTTATAATCATTGCAATGATGGATACCTAGAGTGAACAAAGAAGTAACATCCTACCTTATCCATGTAAGGGGCCAGTCCCTTTTATTCTTCCAACCATCCATATTGAATAGTCTTGACTTTTCATTCCTATTAATTTTGCCATTTGTAGCTAATTCAAATTCCTGCACAATTTTATCAACTTCTCTTAAACTATCTTCTGATGTGATTATAATATTATTATCATCAGCATAACCAACTGCTTTGAGAGAAGTGTGATCATGTAAGACTAAGGGTTTCAGATTAATATTTTCCTTAATTGCTAGAAAGAACGATTCTTGATAGATTGCATATAACATCATGCTAAGTGGACATCCTTGTGTAACTGACCTTGTTATGGGAAAAAAAGCAGTTATATTACTATTTACACACATTGCACTTTCTATCTGATTATATAGCATGCTTATTTTCCCTACAAATTCGTCTCCAAACCCTAGACATTTCAAAGACTTAAACAAAAATTCTGTACTTACCATATCAAAAGCCTTATACCAGTCTAATTTAAGAAAGGCAACGTTCATATCAATAGAATTAACATAATACATAACATCCCTGATCAACATATTACATTGAACAATGCTTCGTCCTGGAATACAGCAAAACTGACTAGTATCAACACTTTGTCTAACACTTCTTTCATACGAATAGCTAAAAGTTTAGAAATTATTTTATAATCAACACAAAGGAGAGAAATTGGTCTCCAATTCTTCAGCTCTTTTTCATCTCCGCCTTTATGAATAAGTGTAATGACTCCTTTCCTTTGCGAAACTGAAATCACCTTATTTCTCATTACATACTTTACCAGTGAAGAAAATTCATCCCCAATTACATCCCAATTCTCTAAATAAAACTCTACTGGCAGACCATCGATTCCAGGTGCACGATTCTTCTTAAAGCTTTTGATAACTTTAAAAATTTCCCCTTTTGAATAATCCTTATTCAACTCTTCCCTATTATTGTCATCAAGCTTTATTTTAAAGAAGGATAAAAACTTTTCTTGCATTTCATTATTAACTGTCCTTGAACTATATAACTCAGAATAAAAGGAATTATAAATAATTATGTTAATTCATTTTATTCTAAAGTTTATTCCCCTTATTATCATTTAAACAAGTAATTACTTTCTTCGCCATGAATTCTTTCTGTTTAGCTATTACAAATTTTGAAACTTTCTCATCATTTTGAAGACTTAGCAAACGGGATCGAACCTTGATATGTTCTGCAAATTCATCTCTTATTTCCTCAATTTTCTTTTTCACATTATTGATTTCTAACATGTTAGGGTTTCCGGTCTGATAAGAAGCCTCATATAAGTATCGAAGTCTATTTGCTATAAGTTTAACATACCAAATCTCTGTTGTTTCTTAATAGAACATGCTTTCATATAAAATTTTTTAACTTCTTCTTTAACCAGAATATCCCACCACAGTAATGTATTAGCATAATCATCCCTTTTCCTCTGTAGCTCAGTCCACTTTTGTTTAATTTTTTTTTTTTTATCTCGGTGTCTGTTAGAACTGAACAATTAAGCTTCCAGTAAGATTTCCCTAACTGTACTACATAAGGTAATCTTACATCACACAGGAAACAAAAGTGGTCTGAAAACGACACTGGAACAGTTTTAGTTTCTGTGACACTATTTCTGTCTATCTGCATATAAATCCTGTCCAGACGTGCTGCATAATTCCCTCTAACAAAGGTGTACTCGGGTAACCTATGACGGTTGTTTTGGACATCCTTTATCTTCACAGCGTCAACAATATTCTTCAAAACATTCGAAAAACAAGAATTTTTTGGATGGGAAGAGTCCTTGTCATTAATGATACAATTCCAATCTCCCCCAATAATCGCCTTATCACGATTATTCTGTATCAGTGATAACAAATCCTTCTCAAAAAATTCCTCTCTCTCTTTATGGGATTTATTTCCTGAATAAGCATATATATTCACAATATCTATAACCTTACTTTGATACTTTAACGAGACTTTACATAGTCTTGACGTTGGATGTAAATACACATTTTCAACTACTACGTCTATCTTCCTATTAACTAGTACTGCCATCCCTCCCTTAATACTGATAGTTGGATTTAATATGATTTTATAAAACTTCTCCAAAAAACCAAGAGAATCTATGGACTTCACATTATGTTCTTGCAGTAACAGTATATCTATCTTATTATAAATAAGATAGTGTAGTTTAGCCTGCTTGTTAAAACTAGACAAACCATTAATATTAAGGGGTGCAATACGTAAGAAGATAAATTTTTGAAATGATCACAAACATTATTACAAATCAACCAAGTTTTCTGTAAACATGGGGGCTTCTTCGGCACGAATTTCAGTTCCTGTATATTCTTGATATTCATCGTCTTTTTTTCCACTAAGCTTGTTGTCGTCACTATTCCGTTTAACATTGCCGTCAGCATGTACTTTCCTCATTTTAGTCTCCTTCCCTTTCGACGTAAATGTCTCGACCGATCTTTTCAACTCTAGGGAGCCCTGAATTCTCTTAGGTAGTACCTTATTTTTTTTCCTGATCACTAGTTTCCCGTTACTCTCAATTGAAGAAAAAATATCATACTCGTCGCTTCCATCCGTACTTTCAGCCCCTAATGCCGTTTTGATCCCTTGTGCTGAACCTTCAGTATAAGAGGAATTGTCATCTTCACCTTTTAGAACATCAGGTATATTTTCCTCACTATAGTTAAAAAAATGGAATAGCTCTTTATGTACCGAATCATCCGATTTATAATCCACATGTGCATCAGCCACGGTTTTGTTTATCAGTAAAACATTTGGACTACTATTGTCCTCAATATTTTTCCCTTCTAAACCATAAAGGGACATATTAGTTAGGGAGTCCAGTGTCGTTTAATTCAAAAGTTGCTCCCAAAAGGTTTGACTGGTTTAACCGACTGTATATGCAATAGGAATGACTCAGAGGGATTTCTTAAGTTTCGCATTCCTAGGGTTTGGAAGAAGGGACCCTTAAAAGGGAACCCTTAAATTCCTTATAATTCAACTTCCGCGCCCATTCACGAGACTAAGTGTACATAGCAGAAACATATAGTGAAGAGTAATAATGCAAATTAAGAAGAAAATCTCATCAGCATTACCATTTAAGAATGGTAGTAATTATGGTAATTAATTCTTATAATTCAACTTCGCCCATTGAGCAGAAACATATAGTGAAAATAATAATGCAAATTAAGAAGAAAATCTCATCAGCATTACCATTTAAGAATGGTAGTAATTATGGTAATTAAAATTAATTTTTTTTTTTACTTCATAGGCTTTGTATGCTTTGTATCCAAAAACACAACTTAAGAACAAGTCTGACCTGGCATTACCATTTAAGAAGGGTCAAAGGTCAAGTATGAACCCTTAAAACACTAAATATTCCAAATATTCGCCCATTGTTCTTATTTAGTTTATAAGTTGTTCCTGTTGACTAGTCATTCAGAATGCAACTTAAGAAAAAAATTCAATGGCATTACCATTTAAGAACGGTAGTAATTATGGTAATTAATTTCTTATAATTCAAATTTCGCCCACAAAATATCTTTTTGTTTCATAGGCTTTGTATGCTTAGGTACTATCTAAAAACACAACTTAAGAACAAATCTGACCTGGCATTACCATTTAAGAATGGTCAAAGGTCAAATATGAGCCCTGAAAGTCCTCATGATTCAAATTATTTGCCCATCGTTCATGTTTACAATAGTTTATAAGTTGTTCCTGTTGAACAACCACTCAGAATGCAAATTAAGAACAAAAATTCAGTGGCACTACCATTTAAGAAGGGTATCAATAATAATAATCATTCCTTATTATTCAAATTTTGCATCCAAAATATTTCTTTATTTCATAGCCTTTGTATTTTTTACGTACTATAAAAAAACATAACAAATCTGACCTGGCATTACCATCTAAGAAGGGTCAGAGATCAAATATGAACCCTGAAAGTCCTCATAATTCAAAATATCCACCTATCTTTCATATTAGTATTTAGTTTGCAAATTGTTCCTGTTGAATAAACATTTTGCAAGATATCAACTGACACAGAACATGTCAACTTTGTCAAAAGACAGGATTCACGTAACTAAGAAAGACATTGTATTCAATGTTTATTGAGTTGATTTACACAATTATAGTATTGGTTGTTTGGGTAGGGGGTACAGTAAAACACTGGGGTGATTCAAACGGGACCCATGAATTCTGTCCTAACAAAGATAACTGAATTTCTTTCTCTTTTCAAAAGAAGAAAATGCATAGCTTCAAGATGGCGTCAGGCCCCTCTCTACAGCTCGCGTTGTTATTCCATAGGACAAGTTTTTTTTTTTTTTTTTTTTTTTAGTGCTTGACATAATATTACGCTCTTGTAATATAGTGTTTCTTGACTGTGAAAACTTGCTGATTCTAGTGATGTTGAATCGTGAAAACTACTTTGATAAAAGGATATCACGTGAGATATATTGTCAACCTGATATTTTTTTATTCTGTGACGTAGTGCAATGCAAATATTGGTGTCAATAGGGGATGTACCGACGTTGGTGTACCGACATTCAGAGTACCCCCAATTTAAATCTCAATACAATATGCGGTAAGCAGAAAACTCACAAGGTGTTTAATCATAGTTCTACAGTCTGTGTCCTATTGTCATAATTCATGTCTTTTATTCTACATACATATACCTAGGCCCGACAAAGTGATACCCTTTTTAAAACCTCTTACCAGTGGACTTTAATTCCCTCAAACTGTATGATTAAAATTAAGGAAGATAGGCCTTTACCTAAAGTTTACTGTACAACCACCAATTTTTAGTAAAGTTGGTTACCTGATTTTTGTTGGATATTTATCTCCTGGTAGTTTGGAATATCCCCATCTTACTCTACCCGTACTGTTGATTTATTTTTACAGTGGGATTAGCCATGGATTAGCCTATGGAGATTTTTGCAGATTATGAGTCACCTGCAACAAATCGTCTACAAATGGATACTTCAACTCCAGAGGATGCCCAAGTGCACTATGCAGGCGACCAAGATGTTGTTTATCCAGGTATGTGAATTCAGTTTTTAGCAAGCTATAACCGTTTGTCAAGTATCCACGATCCTTTTGTTTCCAAACAACTTATAATTTCATTCATCTATCAAATTATGAAGTTTTGTACAAACACATACAAATTAGTGCGTTGATATCAAAGGTGTTAGAGTCAGTGATTAGCTAGTATTTGTCAATCATGAATCAAGATTGTAGAGTGAACTTCTCAAAGGTAAAGCATAATTACTATTTAGTTAAGTGTACAGGGAAAATCAATGGCTAAACTGCACCAGATAATAACCTTGAATATAAAAAAATATTTTGATACTAATAACAATATATATTGAAGGTTATTATCTGGTGCAGTTTAGCCATTGATTTTCCCTGTACACTTAACTAAATAGTAATTATGCTTTACCTTTGAGAAGTGCACGCTACAATCTTGATTCATGATTGACAAATACTAACTAGTCACTGACTCTAACACCTTTGATATCAACGCACTAATTCCTATACGTTCGCACAAAACTTCATAATTTAATAGATGAATGAAATTATAAGTTGTTTGGAAACAAAAGGATCGTGGATACTTGACAAACGGTTATAGCTTGCTAAAAACTGAATTCACATACCTCGATAAACAACATCTTGGTCGCTTGTATAGTGCACTTGGGCATCCTCTGGAGTTGAAGTATCCATTTGTAGACAATTTGTTGCAGGTGACTCATAATCTGCAAAAATCTCCATAGGCTAATCCCAGTGTAAAAATAAATCAACAATACGGGTAGAGTAAGATGGGGATAATCCAAACTACCAGGAGATAAATATCCAACAAAAATCAGGTAACCAACTTTACTGAAAGTTGGTGGTTGTACAGTAAACTTTAGGTAAAGGCCTATCTTCCTTAATTTTAATCATACAGTTTGAGGGAATTAAAGTCCACTGGTAAGAGGTTTTAAAAAGGGTACCACTTTGTCGGGCCTAGGTATATGTATGCAGAATAAAAGACTTGAATTATGACAATAGGACACAGATGATTAAACACCTTGTGAGTTTTCTGCTTACCGCATATTGTATTGAGATTTAAACTGGGGGTACTCTGAATGTCGGTACACCACCGTCGGTACATCCCCTATTGACACCGATATTTGCATTGCACTATGTCACAGAATAAAAAAAATATCAGGTTGACAATATATCTCACGTGATATCTTTTATCACCGTAGTTTTCCCTATTCAACATCACATCACTAGAATCAGCAAGTTTTCACAGTCAAGAGACACTATATTACAAGTGCGTAATATTATGTCAAGCACTAAAAAAAAAAAATATAAAAAAATTTAAACCTTGTCTTACGGAATAACAACACGAGCTGTAGAGAGGGGTCTGACGCCATCTTGAATCTACGCATTTTCTTCTTTTGAAAAGAGAAAGAAATTCAGTTATCTTCGTTAGGACAGAATTCATGGGTCCCGTTTGAATCACCCCTGTGTTAGTGACTGCACCCCTTACCCAACCAACCAATACCATAATTGTGCAAATCAACTGAATAAACACTGAATGCAATGTCTTTCTTAGTTACGTGAATCCTGTCTTTTGACAAAGTTGACATGTTCTGTGTCAGCTAACGTCTTGCAAAATGTTTATTCAACAGGAACAATTTACAAACTAAATAATAATATGAAATATAGGTGGATATTTTGAATTATGAGGGCTTTCAGGGTTCATATTTGATCTCTGACCCTTCTTAGATGGTAATGCCAGGTCAGATTTGTTATGTTTTTTTTATAGTGCGTAAAATATACAAAGGCTATGAAATAAAGAAATATTTTGGACGCAAAATTTGAATCATAAGGAATGATTACTATTACTGATACTCTTCCTAAATGGTAGTGCCTCTGAATTTTTGTTCTTAATTTGCATTCTGAGTGACTGTTCAACAAGAACAACTTATAAACTAAACATGAACGATTGGCAAATAATTTGAATTATGAGGACTTTCAGGGCTCATATTTGACCATTCTTAAATGGTAATGCCAGGTCAGATTTATTCTTAAGATGTGTTTTTTGATAGTACCTAAACATACAAAGCCTATGAAACAAAAAGATATTTTGGGGGCGAAATTTGAATTATAAGGAATTAATTACCATAATTACTACCGTTTTTAAATGGTAATGCCATTGAATTTTTTTTCTTAAGTTGCATTCTGAATGACTATTCAACGGGAACAATTTATAAACTAAATATGAACAATGGGCGAATATTTTGAATATTTAGTGCTTTAAGGGTTCATATTTGACCTTTGACCCTTCTTAAATGGTAGTGCCAGGTCAGATTTGTTCTTAAGTTGTGTTTTCGGATAGTACCTAAGCATACAAAGCCTATGAAGTAAAAAAATTATTTTGGGCGCGAAATTTGAATTATAAGGAATTAATTACCATAATTACTACCATTCTTAAATGGTAATGCTGATGAGATTTTCTTCTTAATTTGCATTATTGCTCTTCACTATATGTTTCTGCTATGTACACTTAGTCTCGTGAATGGGCGCGGAAGTTGAATTATAAGGAATTTAAGGGTTCCATTTTAAGGATCCCTTCTTCCAAACCCTAGGAATGCAAAACTTAAGAAATCCTCTGAGTCATTCCTATTGCATGTACAGTCGGTTAAACCAGTCAAACCTTTTGGGCGCAACTTTTGAATTAAACGACACAGGGCTCCTGAACTTTATTAGGCGTATATTTTGACACTGAGAGGTCATTACTTCCATATTGATGTTGGTAACCAATTCCATTGTATCCTGTTTCCTATTCACAACAGTATCCTCGGTAACGTTTCCATTATCATTTTCCTTTTGGCTTACTGTCTCGACATTTTCACTAGAAGAGTCCTCCTGTCGATCTTCCTCCTGTCGATCTTCCTCCTGACGATCTTCCTCCTGACGATCTTCCTCCTGTCGATCTTCCTCCTGACGATCTTCCTCCCGCCGATCTTCCTCCTGACGATCTTCCTCCTGACGATCTTCCTCCTGACGATCTTCCTCCTGCCGATCTTCCTCCATCCGATCCTCCTCTGTTCGTTCCTCCTCCATTCGATCCTCCTTTCCTTGTCTTCTCACTTCTTTATTCTCCTCTTGTTCCTCTACCGAGTCTTGCGTTTGAACCTGATTCCCTTGTACTTCTTCCTGAACTTTATTATTTGCCTGGTCATTCCGCGAATTATCCTTCGAATAGCATTCATTATTTTTCATCGGTAAAATTGGAAACTCCTTTTCATTTTCAGTCACAATTTCTTCTGCAGTACAATTAGCAACCAAATGGCCTTTTCCACATTTGATACAAGTGCGTGTTTGTCCGCGATAATAGAACCACAACAAAAATCTGCCAAGTCTCAACGTCGAAGGAATAGGTTTCTTCAGAACCATCAGCGCAGTTCTGCTACCATTGTTCTTCCCAGCTAAGGTGCCAGATGTATAAACCTGGTTTCTAATACTAAATACCTTACCATATGACGAGAGAATCTTACTTAAGTCTTCATTGGTTAGCTCAAATGGTGCATTTTTAATAGTGACAATGATTTTACTTGTTGATAGATTAACAATTTGAATGCTGACCTCTTTATTATCTAAAGCCAGAATATGTCCTTCATAATCTCTCATGATTCTCTCAAATTCTTCAGGTGCATGGTCTTCAAATTTCACTATTATCTTACTGAATCCAACTTGTTGAACTCCATAAATGTTCATAAAATTGGCTCGAATCTTTCCTAATATACCAAATACATCATCCGTGTCAGCACGCTCATTTTCCAGATATTGAATTCCAAAGTTCTTCCTTCTGAAAAACTCCACCATTCTTGGTAAGGCCATGGTGTGATGTTTACAGTTGGCAAAACTGCGTTGCCATGGCAACCATAAGGAAATCGGGACGGGTTAGGGAGCGCCTACAGTTTAGGTGGCCAAGGCTGTGGTGTAGGTTCTGACTAGGAAACTGGCGGACGAATACAAACAAGACAAACTTTTCCTGTAGTGCCAGGTCCTGACCTAACCAGATGTAACCAACCTAACCTAACATAGGGCGGCGTGCCCTAACCTGGCCGGGGGGGCTTCGTCCCCCTGGACCCCCCCAGAAAGCATGGGGTCGCTGGGTCGTGGAACTACTTACCTTGGCGGAGTTATTGTAGCGCAGGCAGAAGGTGTTAAGCGGCCTGGCAACCGAAACTGTAAACTACCCCGGGGTAGAACTTCTTTGAAGTTCCCCCGGCTTTAGAAACTCACTGTCACTTTCTTTACTCTGTTAAATCACTGTCACTTTTATCTTCAAAACAATAGCTGCAATTCGTTGCACCAATATGCTCATTCACATGAGCTGAAACCTCCTTGGAATAACCAAAAGCACACCAAAATATTATGACAGCCAAATTCACAGAACCTTCTCCAACCACTCAGTGTTGCCACCCATTGTCCCTTCCATAGAACTGACGATGCCGCTGAAACATCCACCTCCGAGGTACCAATTCCATAGTATTTATAAATAAATGGGAAATAATAAAACTGAAATATAATTTCATGTGACAAATCTTGTATATCTTATGGAGCTTGAAATTTAAAAATATTTCCATCTCTTTCTCCGCGTAATTCGAGCAGTCTACCCAGTCAACCAAGAAGTGCATCTCTCTCTCTCTCTCTCTCTCTCTCTCTCTCTCTCTCTCTCTCTCTCTCTTTTACTTTCGGTTTTGATAATGGTGGTTGAAACAGATATATTATAATTCGAATTTGTAAAGTATGACTTATCGCATAGACACACACGATGTTAAAATTTTGATCTCTCCTTACCTTTGACAGGTTCAAGGTTACTCTTAATATAGTACCAATACCTTTGAGGACATGGCCTTGACGGTTAACGTGAAAAGTATGTCATTGTATTATCAGTGCTGTAATTATCACCGGAGGATTTTCTTCATGTCTCAGTACCTCAGATTGTCAGTAGGTTATGATACTATCTGGGTTATGAAAACCACAATTTCCATAAAATTCATGAAAAAGACAATCATTGACAAAGGATCAGTCTTTGATTTTGGCGATTGGAGTGGCTTATAAAATCTAAGGAAGTGGCACATAGCCGATCACATTGTCAAAGGTTTCAAGATCCATGACACAATCTTGACGTGTTAAATAGCGGCATGTGAAACCATATTTCAGAATCTGGTAAATTTAGAAGTATATTTTTTGCATTTACTTTTAATATAATAACTACTGATTTTCTTAAATAAGAAAACTAAGTTCAAGCGGTAATTATCAAAGTACCTTTTAGATTTCAAGAAACCATATGTTTTTATATTTTTAGGAATCACTTGAACCATTTTGCATTTTATTAACATCTTTTTCCTAAGCTATCTTCTTTTATTGTAGACAGTTTTATTATTTGAGTAAGGTAACAGAATGTAGCATTTCAGTTTACAGCCCACCGGAGTTATTACCAATAAAACACTACTAGTCATACAATGGGCCATCGTCTATACCACATACTGCAGATTAGAAATGCAATGATTATTGAGTGCAAGTTTATGTTATTTTGTTGATATCCTGCCCATCCTGTCCTGTCGCAGACAGACCGGATATCTAAAACACGTCGTGACTTGGCATTCAATAACACCTTCTGAAAGCCACGTGACAGTGTCACCTTGTTTCTTATTAAATGGTGCTTGGTTTGGTTGGGTACTCTCTCTCTCTCTCTCTCTCTCTCTCTCTCTCTCTCTCTCTCTCTCTCTCTCTCTCTCGGTGGATAATAATTTAATTTATAAGCTGCATGCGATAGAACAGCAACGTGAATAATGTTGGCTGGAAATTTCAAACTTTCAGTTCAATAACGCAGAACGGATGTTTCCGTACCATTTACTTTCATGATTCTATTACTATTGAATGTCTCCGGCATTAAAATGAAATGGAATTGAGACATAGCAAATCTGTGTGGTGTATTTCTATATAGCTTAAGCATGTATTGTTTGAACTGTTGCTTATCATAAGGGAGAAATATTCGCAAGTGTACTGTAGACAGATGTAGGATATATGTATGTATATATATATATGTGTATATATATATATATATATATATATATATATATATATATATATATATATATATATATATATGTGTGTGTGTGTGTGTGTGTGTCAATGGGGAGGCGGACATTAAGTTTTGTTAAAAAAGGTCAATTTATTCCCGACGTTTCGTAATGTCTTCATTACATTGTTGAGGGCTGTACAAGTTAATAACATAAATTACAAAAAGACTATATATTAAAATTTAAAAATTAAGATTGCTCAAGTGGATTACAAATTAAAAAAAAATTAGATGGAACAATTAAAAAGGACAACTTAAAAAACAAAACAAAACCTCTCTCTCTAAAATATATACATACATATATATATATATATATATATATATATATATATATATATATATATATATATATATATATATATATATATATATATATATATATACAATATAGAAGTTAAGCAGATCTGGACCAACCTATTCAGCAGCAATGTTAAGACTGAACAGAAAACGAAAGACCAAGAGAGGTACAGTGTGCCGGCAGAGGTTTGGCTGTTAAACAAGGGGACGAGTCGTTTAATCATTAACGATTCCAGAATGGTCAATTCAAGGCTGCTGGAAGCTCGTCCTAAAACTGAAAAGTCCTTATTTTCAATGGAAGTTTTACACATTCTAGAGCGATTCCTAATATTCGAAAACTCTGGGCTTGCAATTTTACTGCCTGTCCTATAGCTTACTCCACGATGAGAGTCTATGCGTACCTTCAGAAGCCTCCTGGTGGATCCAATATACTGTAAGTTCCTAAATTACATTTAGGACACGTATAGCGCTGCTATACACACACCCGGAGGATATATAAGGGCATAAACGATCTTTGTACTTAAATAACGACCCGATGGTAAGAGGATTGACAGGTATCTGGTGGACCTTAATGGCTCCAAACTTGTTTTGGATCTGTTGTGAAAACTTTTTTCTAAAAGTATCATCCGATAAAAAAGGAAATTTAGCATAAAAATTCAATTTAGGAACAGTGTAAATTGTAGGCTTGAGGGAGAGGTACTTGTCTAGAAGAGTGCGAAGTATCTTAAAGACCAGTTCAGACGGAAAGCAGTTTTCCTTAAAATATTTACAGAAAAAGACGATCTCATCTTGGAACAGAGACCAATCAGAGGTTAGCGTTAGAGCCCTGTGGAGGAGAGTAAAAACAGAATTAATTTGAAAGTTAAAAGAACAATCTCTATAAAGATTTGACCCCAAGCCCGTAAACGTTCTTTTTCTAAAAATCGTGGTGGTAAAAATATTATTTTGTCTAAGAACAAGGACGTCTAAAAAAGAAAGCTGATTTTCGTTTTCTTTTTCTAGGGTAAACTTAACATTGTGATGTTGTAAATTTAGAAACTCAAGGAAGGAATCAGCATCATAATCATGTCTAAAAAAGGGCAAAGGTATCATCAACATACCTTACATAAAAAAGGGGGCGGCAGGCTAAGGGACAGTCATCTAAGAACTGCTCCTCCAGGGAGCACATTAAAATGTTGGTCAAAGTAGGACCGAGAGGTCTGGTGTACTACCGTCAATTATAACTTACCGAGAGCAAAATTACAAAGGCTGTGTCCAGCCTCGGCAGTTTTGTTCACGACACGACCATGATAGTTTTTGGTACGTTTAAAAAAGAAAACGCAGCTCTTTTATGACATTTTTATCACAGCCGTGAGTTTTATATAGTTACACCAGTTCAGGAAAAACGTTAATTATACCTCTTGATAGCTCAGTGGTTAGCGATTCGACTGGATTCGCTGAACAGGCCTGTGTGTCGTGGGATCGAGACTCGGCAGTTTCCATTTATCTGTTTATAAATTCCCCTAGCGGTGATAATTCCCATCGGGAAGATATTCTCCTTTTTCGTGGATTTGATATTGCCTGCCTAATTTTAAGCTTCATGATCTATATAAATTTCTTTTGTGATAAAAAATGTCATAGAAAGAGCTGCGTGTTCCAACGTAATCACCAATGAACCATCATGGTCACACTTTCAGGTTAAAGACCAAATGGCTTTTTCAAAGACTGATTTTGAAACTAAAGGAACGGGTAAAAAGTACACCACACACGGCAGATAAATTATACCTCTGTTGAATAAAGCTATAGTGGTTATCGTCCTAACTGGATTTCAAATTGCAGATGGATTGATCTCCGATTATTGTGTGTCGGAAGATAAATTGGGATCGAGACTCGGCAGTGCCCATCCATTTATCACTCATAAATTGTTTTCGGTGATAATTTACGGTATCATCTATGGATATTCCAAAGAGGTAAGCGTGGATTTGATATTGCGATATTTGTAGCTTCATGATCCCCTAATTATCAAATCACAGTGTGATAAAAAAATGTCATAAAAGAGCTAATTGTTAAAACATTCCACCAATTTAATGAACTATCATGGTCGAGGTGGGTTAATGACCAGGCTAAGAACAATTTACCAATGTCGAAACAATTAATATAATTTTAAATATAGTACACCACAGTTTTTAGTGGCGTTAACTTATACGTTTTTAAAAGCTAAGCCTGGTTAGCGCCGACTGGATTTAGCTGGATGCGCGTCTGTGTTGTCGCAGGGATCGGCATGGCTGGAAGTCCTCCGGCCCATTTATCACATTTTTAAATTCTCCTGGAGGAGTGATAATTTCCCATCGGGATATTCCCTTTTTATGAGGTATGTTGTTGATACCTTTGGACATGATTATGATGCTGATTCCTTCCTTGAGTTTCTAAATTTCATGATCAATGTTAAGTTTCCCTAGTGAAAATAAAAAATGCTTTCTTTTTAAAAGTCCTTGTTCTTAAACAAAATAATATTTTTATCACCACGATTTTTAGAAAAAGAACGTTTCGAGGTGGGTCAAATTTTTATAGTTTTTGTTCTTTTAACTTTACAAATTAATTCTGTTTTTACTCTAACGCTAACCTCTGATTGGTCTCATTCCAAGATGAGATCGTCTTTATATTTTAAGGACAACTGCTTCCCTCTGAACTAGCTTTAAGATGGTTAACGCTTCGACAAGTATCTCCCTCGCTGGATACAATTTACAGTTCCTAAATTGAATTTTATGCTAAGTGCCCTTTTTATTGATACTTTTAAAAAGTTTTCAACAGATCCAAAACAAGTTTGGTGATAATCCCCCAGATCGGGGATATTCTTACCATCGGGTCGTTATTTAAGTACAAAGATCGTTTTGATATATATCCGTGTATTTGTAGC
>NC_089748.1:2021633-2054133 GCF_040412425.1 Macrobrachium rosenbergii | reverse complement strand
TATATATACATACTGTTAAGTGGGAATTCACTTCTGATACCAAGCCCAAACCTCCAAACTGTGTTTCACCTCAAGTAACGTAATTTCGCACTGACACCTAACTGAGGAAGGCATGAGGAACTCAGCCCCTATGTAAACTTCTCTCCATGCTCCCCTTTTGGTGCATCTGTTTATCTTTTCTAAAGACCTGGTGACTGCCTGAATAACCTCTTTTCAGATAAAAGGCGAATGGAGACGAAGCCTGCTGAAAATCTGCCAGAAAGGTTGAGTTCCTCATAAAAACTGGCGAACATGGGTTCCCAGAAGTCCCCAGGATTTGGGAAAGATCGTAACATAGAAAACGAGGGGCACGACCGCTGTTCTTGCGACGTCAGTGACCTCTGGGAAGAGCAAGAAAATAAGCCCCCAAGGTCATATTAGGCGAGAACCATCGGCCATCGCTCTCAGAAACACCCCGGTAACAGACCTACACACACAACTCCTTGCATGCTCCTTATTGAGCTGACCCCTTCCACGTGGTCACTTTTCGACCACCCAGTCACATTACCTGTGCATTTTCCCATTAAAATCATCCCTCCAGAACTGGTGAAATTCGATGAGGCCCCTCCATCACTCCGTTATAAGGTAACGTCCTGACTATAGGTTTTTTCAACAGTCACGTATCTTAAACCTTCCACTGCACTCATTTTCTTTTCTGAAGTGCGAGTTATCACAAAGACCTGACTCACTTAGCTCAGTGTGAATTTTAATGCGAGCATATCGTACCAGAATCGAGTTATCTTGGCACCCTCTGTGCAACCCTCGATTCGCCTGAGATTGTTATAATTATCCTTGTGTAACCGCTGGCATTATCAAATTGCAGATGGTACATCGGCTGTGGAAACATCGACCTGTCTTGTGCTTCTTTCAGTGAAAAGGCCATTGCAGTCAATTCTTCAGTATCCGTTTCAAGAGGATAAATCATAGACTATTCAATTTTTAACAGTGATAGCACAACTAACCACATGGCAGCCCTGTTGGATTTGTCTATCATTCCCAGTCTTCTGATTGACATATCAAATTGTAAATATATTCCATTTAAAGTAAACCTAAGTGTTTATCTGCAAAGCCCCTTGTTGAAGTACGGCCCTCAGCCCGACTGTTTTCTTTTCTATTAAGTTTCCTGCCTGACCTAGCAAATTGCAGTCAGATTTTTCAAAGTTTATTAGCAAGCCCCGTGTTCATGAACTAGATCCCAAATTGGACCCCTGAACAAGGAATACAGTAAGTAGGCCCGGTAAGAACTTAAAAATATATATATATATATATATATATATATATATATATATATATATATATATATATATATATATATATATATACACACACATATATATGTATATATATATATATATATATATATATATATATATATATATATATATATATATATATATATATATATATATATATATATATTATGTGTGTTAGTGTGGTTAGTGGAGTTAGGGAGTTCTTACCTTTGCAGTTACACATCTGACTGGGGAACCAACACACATGTAAAGAGAATAAACTTGAGTTATCTGATAATGCAAGTAAGGGAAGGACTCTGGTGAAATTCTGGGTCTAAATTAATTAAATGTATTTACAATGCTCAGAAGATCAGTTACAGGGAGCCATATACGATGGGCTTGTGGCACCTTTCAAGTGAATTAAGACAAGTGTTAAAACTGAGTGCCAACACATTAAAAAGTTACGGCTGATATATAATAACCTGATGGATTGATTGATGGATGGACGTAGGGGCACAGTGGAGGCAGATGATTGCACACTGTGATACACACAATCTTTCTGCAATGTAGAGAAAGGAAAACAATCACTGGACGAGCCAAAGCACAGTTAATCTTTACAATGGGAGTGCTGAAGGCTGAAGGAGATGACATCAAAATATAATCAAGTAAATTACACTTTAAACACTGTTTTTTGTTACCGGCAATTTGTTGGGGTATTAAGAGAATGCAAGTGAAAATTGAAGCAGTATGAGATAAGAGTAAAAGTTAAGTTGACTGAACATTTCCCCAACCATATGGTACCTTGTTCCTGGAGTGAAGATCCATGGGTGTAGAGTCAATAGGATAATTGGTTGACTGGGACTTCTACGACTGGCACTAAGTCAGCACTTGGATGGGTAAGCTATCGGTCAAGCCAAAATTAGAGTGGTGTGCTCAGGGAAAGAGTAGCACTCTGTGGTTTGTACTGGGTCAGTCGCCTGTCTGCTGCTTGTTGACCCCTGACCTGATCTTATATGACCTTTCTATCTTTGCCAGTGTTTGCTGCCTCGGGTGAACAGGTGTGAACGATCTTTCATTCTCGAATGCCATGAAGCCTGGCCTCGGGCTCTGTGTGTGGGCTTGGACTTCTTTTATTTGGGTTTTGCAAAAATGGAACATGAGGGCTGCAGAGTGGTGACTCTCCTAGCAGCTCCCTTGGAGGACATTTTATGTCCATTTCATGTATGAATGTCTGCTAATGAGCCCGATTGCTTTACATTTACTGTCTCTCTCCTAAAACCTTCCTGTTGTGTTTGAATAATCTTATACTAAGGTGTCTGCTTTTAAGAATGATCAACTTTCAGAGCTGGCATGCATGAATTGGTTGCGCAGCACTTGCAATTATTCAAGGTTAATTTAGTTTCAAGTGAACATGAAACTGATGGCATAGTTTATCATTAAATTTAATCTCAAGTAAATAAGTGAGGTTTACAAGATTAATATTCATAGTATGACAAACATAAGAATACATGCATATACAGGCAGAAACCAGCCCTAGTTTATACTAGGGCTGGTTTCTGCCTGTTAAGGCAGATACCAGAGTTAGCTGTAAATGAGGTATAATAATTTTATGCAGTTTTTAATGCATTGATGAAACAATGCATCAAACAAATGCTCATGGACACACTTATTTAGTACTTTGCTAAGGTGGTGGCACTGTGCCAGCCATGACACAAGTGTCACAAGGGCCTAGCAGCTGTGTAAGCTACAATTAAATGCCTTTTGCAAGGGTTTAGGTTTGCCATGCAAGCAATTACGTGGAAAGAGGAGTCAATTACTCGTAAGGCTGGGGAACCTGGCGGATGGCACTCTGTATTGGGCAGAGTGGGAGGCAAAGTAAAAGGTGAGCTGTTATAAGGCACAAATGATGTTATAAATGCTTAAAGTTAAAATTAAAATGAAATATTACAATATTACAACTGTACACTAGCAAGGGGGGTAACCTAGCATCCTTCTCTGGTAGGGTGCCAAATTGCTCAATTAAAGTGGGGCACTGTGCCATATGAGCACAAGCGCCAGGAGAACTCTGTGGCTCTAGTAGGCTACCTGGACATTCTATGCCATTGACTTTCCTTAAATTTCTTTTAGGATGATGGTTCGATGCTGTAAGAGGAGTCGGTGGAAATGAGTCCGGGGAGGGAGCTAGGAGCGCCACCTACTCTGGCTGTTGCGACAACGGTTTCTACCATTTACTGTCACAGTTCCTTGATTTCTGCGACCAGCTGGGAGGCTAGAGGATTGTCCACCAGAATCTTATCTTCTGAGGACTGGGAAAGAGAGGAGGAAGTAGTTGTGGGCCACGAGAGGTTCACAGGTTGGAATGACCAACTCAGGCACAGGTTGCGAGGCCGTGCCAGGGGGTAAGTTCCTCTGTGGTCAGGGGAATCCGGAAGGGATCCTAGTAAACTTCGGGTTGGCTCTCTTACCGACACTGGTAGTGGGGCCAAACTGGGAGGAGAGAGGTGGGCCAGACTGGGATCTCCTGAAGGAAGACCTATGGTGTGCTCTGGCACTGGCACTAAGGCAGGGCGAGGTACAGGAATTAAATTTGGAAATGGCTCAGTGTTTGGGACAGACAGAGTAAGACACTGACCAGGAGGTTCAATTGGCACTGGCAGGGGTTCTGAGGCAGGTCTGGGAGGATTATTAGTGCCTGATGGAAACTGAGAGGGGCAAGACCCCTGGGTCGTCTTGACTTAGGTGGGGACAGAGAGTCCTGTCCCAGGAGGCGGTCATAGCCTCCAGGAAGGTATTTGGCTACTGCAAGTGTTCAGGTCTTGGTTCTGTGGGGCCTGGTGACCCTCAAATGAGCTGTTGAGAGAGTTGATTTCAAATGATTGATATTCTTGATGGTGATGAGTTTGTGTTTTTCAATTTTAGCCCCATAGGGGACCTTGTCTTCCCGTATCAGGGAGATTTGCACACCAGTGTCTTCAAATGCCTTACCTGGTGTGCGGGATAGCAACCTCAAGGAGGTGCCACAAATATAGGACCCTCGGCTGGAGGGCCTAAGTATGGATAACTGGTAACTGCCCTTTCCTTTTGCAATGTGTTCATGTAGGGGGTTTAGAAGAGGGGCCCACTCTTTGGTTGGACTTGCACTGAGCTGTGACCAGGAGGAGTTATCTTCTGATTCAGGGTGCTGGAGGAAGGATGGAAGGTTTCCAAGTCATCTGCTAAGTGGCAGTACTCAGCAAATGTCTTGGGACATTTCTTGATTAGGTGAGTGGCTAGTGACCCTGGCGTGTAATGTATGAAGTCCTCAAGCTGCATGTGCTCCAGAAGTGCCTTGGAATCCTTGCACTCCAGCCAACGCTTGATAGCCCGAGTTTTATATGCCCAATTGGCCCAGGTCTGACCTGCTTCCTTGGGTAGACTACGCCAACATTGTCTCCACCTCTCAGGAGTTATCTTGTAGGCATTGATGATGCCTTTCTAACCTCTACAAGGTCCCCCTGAGCACCATTGTCTAAAAAACGGACGGCAACCAGTCCCTTGCCGGCCATGTGTTTGGCAAGGGTCAGGGAGACCTCCACTGCAGTGGGGTTGCAGTTACTAAAGACGCACTCCATTTGTTCAAGCCACGTCTCAGGTTCTGCGTCATTCCACTTTAGGATTAGGGAGCTCATGCTGGTGATAACAGAATTTGGGGAACACTGGAGTGGGAAAAGGTTGCACCCAAGGACCCAATGAGGTTGCCTGAAATCCAAGTAATAGGGAGGATACACTGGTGACCCTCAGTGCCTAGTAGCACAGGTGTAGGTTGTGTTATGGTACACAGTGGATGTGGTGGCACGTATGGTGCCAGTGGTCTGGAAGGCCAGGAGTGTGGCATTCACAGTGTGGATGGGTGTGGAAACACAGTGCAAACTGGCTAGAAGCACCAAAATCTGTGGGCACTCAACTTGAGGTGAAACCACAGGGCAGGTTATGCAATAAGCACACACTGGTGGAGACATGCAAGGTGTGAATGGGTTATAACATTGCCTAAGTTATGCAAATGATGCAGACTTGGAGCAGGTACTCCTTGTGCGGTGAGATCATAGGGTAAGTTGGGCAGAATACGCAAAACTTGTGTGAGGTAGGTAACGTACACACGACAATCACTCATTTGCCGAGGGCAGAGGTGAGGTTCCAAAGAACGTAAGTGAGATACCACGAAAGTGGTACACTGGTGTGGATGAGTTCAATGAACTGGGTTTATGGCACTTAGGTGTGTGGACTTGTTCCAGAGAATCGAGTAAAATGTGCTCTCGATACCCACTATTTGAGTAACTTGGCTGTGGATGGGAACATGGAAGTAAAAGCGCGTGAGCATGGAATTGATGATAATGTAAGTGTTAATGGGTTTGCGAAAACGTTGCAGTGGTTGGTGAGCAGAACTGACTTCTAGTATTCAGTGGTTTGCACTCTTAAACTGGTTTTTTTCTTGCGTGAAGCAAGTTGTAAGGCAATAGTTTGTATAGATACACAATGATTGCATATAAATGTTATGCTGGCATTACCCTGATCGAGAACTCCAACAACTTATCCCAAATGTGATGGATGTATCATTAATGAATGATTATGCTTACTAATGGGTAGACTTTTAGTAAAAGAGAATTACCATGGTTGATAAAAATTACAAATTACAAATACTATCATAGATTACTGACAGTCTTGCATGTGACCCAAAAGATAGTTAAAATGATTTTGTAAGAAATGTATGGTAATCGTGATTGTGTGAGAATAATTTCCATCAAGGTCGTGTGATAGCTAATGGCTGCTGACAGATGACAGCTTGCCCAAAATGGGGGCTAAAGTTGACAGTCAAAGTGGACATGTGTGAGAGGCAAAGCAGCTCTCACAATCACGCAAAACAGATATACGCACAAACACCTCTCTGTTTACTAGATAAAATGAAAATGTGACTCTTCTCTAGATGACTCACAGGTGTATGAAAAAGTAATGGATACTCAAAGTACAATTACTAATTTGATTGAACTAGGAATTTCAAAGGATAAAAGCAGATTTCTGATTTTAGGTGACAATGAACAGTCAACCTGAGTGAATCACGAGAGGTGTGGGGCTCATTGCCTAGTGACAGGTAGGTTGCCAGATGCTGCTTTCCTAGCTAAAAGGGACTTAGCAAAATTGTCCAACGCACATGTGGGAAACAGTTGCACTTTTCCCTAAGTTTATCACTGGCATTGATTCACTTCCTGGCTAAATTCCAAATTTGCTAAGTCATGCAAATTTGCCAACATTCAATAGCAATATTCCTTGACATAACATTTAAATGGCAACACTATCTCTCTCGTGAATGAACAAACTGAGTGGAGACAGATTTGGGACACCAGATCTGCGTTACTTGTGCATGCAAAGCTACAGTTACAAATTCCTAGTCACAGATTTACACACAATAGTATACTACAATGTATACTTACACTGTGTGACCCATGTCCAACTGAATGCCCAAAGAATGTAGATAGATTTACGCTAAGGATTCTTTTTAATCCTACAACTTACATCTTAGCAGATATGCAAGATTTGGATGGTGGTTTGCTGAATGTTGCACAAAATACTAAAGGGTTGCAAGAAATATGCTGGCCAGGTCGCCACTATTACATATGTTAGTGAGGTTAGGAGTTCTTACCTTGGCAGTTATGCCTCTGATGGGGGAGCCAACAAACACATAAAGAGAGTAAACTTACAGTATGTTATCTGATAATGCAAGTAAGGGAAAGGCTCTGAAGAGAAATTCTGTGTCTAAATTAATTAAATTTATTTACAATGCTCAGAAATCAATTACAGGGAGCTGTATACGCTGGGCTCTTGGCACTTTGAAGTGAATTAAGACAAGTGTTAAACCTTTCTGGAGCGAAGATCTGTGGATGTAGAGTCAATAGGATACTCTGTTGAGTGGGACTTCTAAAACTGGCACTATGGTGGCACTTGGAGGGGTAAGCTATAGGTCAAGCCAAGTTCGAGTGGTGTGCTCAGGGACAGAGTAGCACTCTATGGTTTGTACTGGGTCAGTAACCTGTCTGCTGCTTGCTGACCCCTGACCTGGCTTTATATGACCTCTCTCTCTCTCTGCCGGTGTTTGCCACCTTGGGAGTACATGTGCAAACAATCCTTCATGCTTGAGTGCCATTAAGCCTGCCCTTGGACATTTCATGTGTCAAGTCCTGGGTGCAGGTCTTGCCTGGAAAAGTTTTTGGCCAGGATAAGTAATTAAAGTGGATGAATAAAAAAAACAGGCAATCTAGGAGAGGTTCAGCGAGGGAGAGTACAAAGACCCTGACAAATCAATTGTTAAGTTTTAATTACAAAGGAGCAGCTTAAGGCTCGTCTCCTTAGCTCTGTGTTTGGGCTTGGACTTCTTCTTTATGTGTTTTGCACAAATGGAGCATGAGGGCTGCAGAGTGGTGATGCTTAGCAATATATTTATATATATTTATTTATATATATATATATATATATATATATATATATATATATATATATATATATATATATATATATATATATATATATATATATATATATATATATATATATATATATATATATATATATATATATATATATATATATATATATATATATATATATATATATATATATATATATATATATATATATATATATATATATATATATATATATATATATATATATATATATATATTATAATTTACAAGAAGCCACTGCATGCGCACCTCCCCCCACACCTAATTTGCCCTTTGTTTATTGAGAGTAGAGTCGTCACAGCATGGCCAGTCATAGTTGACCTAGATATCAGAGCAAAGTTATCAACATTTCGATCTGTCATTCTTTTTACCTGGAACAGACATTGAGATGACACGGGGTAAAAAGGCAAAGATACGAGACTGAATGCCGGTCCCTCAAGCAGCTTAGCCCAACTAAGCTGCTTAAAACAACCTTTCTAAAGGCAAATTAAGCCACTGAATTGTCTTTCCGCAGGATACCTGGGAAGAGGCAACCGATCGCTGACCACCTGGCAAATGACACATTGTTTGCACATGGCCCCAGCTATCGGCAGAAGTTTGCACGTGGCCACGACACAGCCGCAGTCTTAAAAGGGAAAGACAGGAGATCTGAGGGGCAGTTAGTCGCGTGAGCAGTAGACGTGCAGTAGCAGTAGAGGGCCGGTAGCCACATACGCGGGGGAGTGATACATTTGCTGAGAGACCATTCATTCGCCCCGGTCTGACCCCAGACCTCAGTTATCCTCGAGTGCATTGCCATCGTCCCTCGTCATCCTTCACCAGAGGCCCGCTTCCCCTAAGGCAAAGTGTGAGTAAAGACTTTTCAGTCACGACAGTTTGCCCTTTAGAAAGTTATCGGAGCGCCAGTATTTCACCTCTGTCCTTGTGCCAGTTTATCCAGTGCCATTTCCAGTGTCCTATGTTCTAGTGTAAAGTGGTCATTCATTCCTCGAGTTCTTGGTACCCTCAGTGCAGACTCGAGTCATATTCAGTGTTATATTGTTCCTTCACTGGCGTGTAATGTGTAACTCTCGCTTGCAGAGGGACCTATATGGAGTGGACTCCTCTTGGACTGTGCCTTGCTCTTAGTCAAGACTCCAGCAGAAGGATCTTCAGGCATTGCAAGCACTTTAACAATTTACTTACCCATTTCCCTTCTAATGCTTTCTTTTGTAAATATAATTCCTTACTTTATCCCAAGTGTCTATGTAACATTTCCTTATGAAGTAGAGCCTTCAGCACCTAAAATCATCCCTTGTTCTTGTTTTTTTACGATTTCCCTTTACACAAGTCAGAACTCCAAGGCCAATTAAATAAAGTTTCCATTGCCGGCCTGTGAAAGTACTATAAACCCAGGGAAATTCTGAGAAAATATACATATATATATATATATATATATATATATATATATATATATATATATATATATATATGATGTGTGTGTACTTGTGTCTGTGTGCATATATATAAATTTTATATATATATATATATATATATATATATATATATATATATATATATATATATATATATATATATATATATATGTGTTTGTGTACACACATATAATATATATATATATATATATATATATATATATATATATATATATATATATATATATATATATATATATATATATATATATATATATATATATATATATATATATATATAAATCTAATAATATATATATATATATATATATATATATATATATATATATATATATATATATATATATATATATATATATATATATATATATATATATATATATATATATATATATATATATATATATATATATTTACATTGTTAGATTTTACCGGGGAAGAATGAGGAACTTAACACGTGGGTTGAATTCTGACTGCAGGTGTAGACTCATGTAACCAACATGAAGATAAAAGGTTAAGCTGAAGACTTTACTTCAGTGGGGAGAGTTTAGATAAAGATTTGAAGTTCACTGAAATCACTTATATTTACATTAACAAATTAAAACAGAAGAATGGGGAATTTGCAAAACCAGAAAGGGTGAAAACAGATTCCTGTTGAATAACTAAAATTACAGTAAGTTACACAGTAACAATAACAGGGTAAAAATCCACATAGTAGGACACGGTTGGGTGAGGGGCAGTGGTTATAACCACAGCACAAGCACAGGGGTGAACAGATGATTCCACAGACAGCAACTCCATCTGCAAACAAGAATGCATCAGTTACTCACACAGATCTAAGTAGTGAATTATGGAATCGAGGGGGGGTTGCACACAAGGTGCCAGAGCAACTCGATTCTAGGCACTGGAATGAATGTGAAATGGAATAATTTATTCACTGCATTAAACAAATCAGGTCTCATGAAAAGTGCTTGCAATACTGACTCGAGGATTTGCAGATGTTCCTCCCATGTCTGAGTAAAGATGACGATGTCATTGAGGTACACCACAAAACTGGGGATGCCTGCCAGAACTTTATTCATGAGCCAATGAAAGCAGCTCAGCACATTCTTGAGGCCAAAAGGCATGACCCTACACTGGTAGTGACCTGTGGGTGTCGAGAAGGCAGTGGGAGGTTTTGACTCCTTGTCGAGAGGCACCTGCCAATAGCCCTTTTCCAAGTCGATCTTGCTGAGGAGGGGGGCTTGGCCTGTGATTTCCAGGCAGATCTCTATGCGAGTCAGGGGTTAAGGTTCGGGGTTTGTCACCGCATTTAGCTTTATGAAATCAATGCACAGCCTACCACAACCTCCCTCCTTTGGGACCAGCACCACGGGAGAGGACCATCAACTTCGGCTCTTCTCTATCAAACCTATGTCCAGTTGGAGCTGAACCTGAGCCTGTATCCTCAGGTCCTTTTTAGGGTTCACCTTATGGTAGGCTTGCGCTAGAGGCCGGGTGGATTCTTCCAGGTGGGTGGTGTGCTCATCCACGGATGTGCAACCCAACTTGTCCTTAACCACCTGGCAATACCGCAAGAAGAGAGTCCGAATATCTTGTTGCTGGCTCTTGTCTAGTCCGGGTGTGATGACGGCGATGTCTGCCAGGGCCTTGGAGTTTTTCTCAGGGTGATGTGGCCTTCTCGACCAACCCTATCATCATTCCTGAGGCCGGGAGCTCTTATGGAGTCTCTTTGGAGGGGCGTCTCACCCCTTGAATGGTTTCAGGAGGTTAATGTGGAGCCACTTCACCCTCCTTTTGCCACAGTCCACTAGGTAATTCAGTTGGCCCCGTTTGGCTAGCACCTTGTGTGGACCCGTGAACTGAGTCTCAAGGGGGTGGGTGGCTCCCAGTCGCAGCACTAGTACTTGGTCTCCTACTCTGAAGCTGCAGGGCCTGGCCTCCTTGTCCACACATATTTTCACCGACTCCTGGGAGGCCACCTCTTGAGCTTGGGCTACGGCCCAGTCTGCCTTGAGGTTTCTCTGGATGCGGGGAAGATTCTCTGCCCATGCTGCCTTCTCTGGATCCACCCAGGCCTTGTATAAGATGTCCAGAGGACCCCTGGTGGAATGAGCTAACAAAAACTCGAATGGACTGTACCCCAGGGTCTCAGACGGCAGCACCTGCCAGATGGAAAACAGCATATACGGCAGGTTGTCTTCCCAACTCGACCCATTTCTTCTGCTAAGGTGGAAAGGGTGGAATTGAGTGTCTGATGGAAATGCTTGATTATGCCCTGGCTCTCAGGGTGATATGGTGTTGAATGGAAGTGCGTGACCCCATGGTTGGCTATGGCCTCCCAGAACTCCTTCGACATGAAGTGCCTGCCTTCGTCGCTTTGGACAGTGGAAGGGAACCCGAACTGGCAGAAGAATCAGATCAAAGCTTTGATGGCATTCTCGGAACTGGTACTACATACTGGGATCACCCCTGCGTACCGGGTGAATCGGTCAATGATGGACAGGACATGGGTGTTTCCTGTTTTTACTTTTTGTGCCCCTCCAGTGTGTAGAAGTCGAAGATGACATCTTGGATGGAATGTTCTGAAGCCACGCCATTGGGACTGCTTCGTTGGGCTTTCCCACAAGTTGGTAGGAGGGGCAGGATGCAATTTGGCAATGCAGTTGACTCCGAAGTGGCCCCCCAATCCATCATGCACCAGTTTGAGCACTTGGGCCTGCATTTTCCATGGCATTACCACTACTCGGTGGGTGATGTCTGCTGGTTCTTCCATTCCCCGGGAGACTTGGAAGAGGACGTTGTCCTTGAGGAGGTATCCATCCTTAATCAGGTCCTTGACTTGCCCCAACTACGTGACTGCTTCCTCCCATAGAGGCAGGAGATCATTGTCTTAGTGTTGGGCCGCTATTTGCTGTGACCTCTTCAATTCTGGCACCCTTGCTGCCACCCCTGTTACCATCAAGGTGCTGGCCCCGCTAAAGGGTGTGGAGTCCTTTTCCTGTTGATTTTCCTCCCGCAGCCAAGGAATACTCCCCACCTCGATGTCTTAGGTTGCTGGATCCTCCTAAGTGCAGGGGGGCTGTGAAAGTGGTACATCCCCAACTGGGGCTCTCATGCAGCTTAATGTTACTTCCTGGGGGAGATGTCACATCAGATCTCTCCCTATCAAGAAGTTGCAGCCTGCTTTTATGGAACTCATCACCTGCCGTTGGTGCTCCTTTTGCCCTCACGGTGTGTTTACTTTGAGCTGAACCATTGGGATGTCCCTCGTATCTTCTTCAACCCACCCTATGGTCCAGCACTCATCTTCCCTTATGTCAGCTCCTCCTGATACCTGAGGCCAGGCAATAAGGCTGACATCTGCCCCTGTGTCTAACATGGAAAGCATGTCTTCCTTCAGGTGGGACCCATTGCAGGCTGACAAGGAGATTCCCTTGAAGTTGACCCATTCCACAGGAGGTTGGGCTCTGGAGATGAGGCCAACCATTTTCACCTGGTGCTTCAGGCATGGAGGAAATCAGGTGAGCCAGTGCCCTTGCTGACTGCAGTCTCTGCAGGGGTCCCTTTTGAGGGGCTTGGCTGGCTGCCATGACAGTGGGTGTTGAGGGTTGCTTGGAAGTGGATGGAGAGGCACCATTTGGGTTCTTGGTCTGCTTAGGAGGGGGCTGCTTGCTAGCTCCCCTTTTAAAACAACACTCGGATTCAGTGTCTAACTTTATGACAGTAGGTGCATACTGGAGGTTTTGAAGGGAGTCCATTCTTCGGGCAAGCTGGCCCTGAGAGATGTCCTGGTGGCACCATCAGCCCGGTGAGACTTTAAACCTCTGCTGCAAGGCCTTAGGGTTATAGGTTTCCATCAATGGTCAGTGCCACCTTCTCCAACCACCCCTCTGGCTTGACAGCCTTCCATTGAATGTCTTGCAGCACTGTCTTGTTTGCTTGTTGTTGAGGTACATAGCTGTTTTTCCCTTTGGAGTGAGGCATCGAGCTTTTCCGTTCCCACTTGGTGAGGGGCCCAGGAGCACACTGGAAGAAATCTTGGTGACACCAGCATCATCCTGTTAAACAGGCCCTTGAACTCAGTTCACGTCATCCAGAGAACTAGAGTCGAGCCAGCTGGTGCTAGACTTGGTACTAGCAGTGACCAGTAGACAGTTTCCAACTGGGTCTTGATGAGGTTTTCCTCTTATTTTGGTCCATTCAGCCCAGGTCTGACTTTCTGATTTCTTAGTGGCAGAGCCTAAAATGACTAATTACCAAAACCTCTGTCTCCATTTCTCCTAGATTATCTTATTTTCATGCTAAATTAAAAAGGCTTGCATTAGTAATTAATCCAAGTCTTTTTTTTTTTTAAACCAAACTTAACCTCTATGTTTACTCTTCCATATTTGCTTGTTATTAATTTGCAACTAAGAGAAGTGAAGCCACTGTTAAGGCTTTTGAAGGAAGGGTTTAAATTACTCCATCTTTGGTATGAAATGTGACTATTTAGTTTGCATTTAAACAAAAAGCTGATTGCCTTCGAAAGCCTTCTCCAACCACACCCTCTGGCTTGTCTTCAGTCCACTTTGGTATCAGTGGGTTGATGCTGGATATGAATCAATTAGGCATAGCAGGTGTGACATATTAGAGGTTAGTTGGTGGGCAAGAAGCACTGTCTTGTTGGGGACAATTGGTTAAGAAAGATACATTATTACAGGATATTTACATAGCTTTCAAAATAGTATTCAAAATAATTATGAATCATAAATGAAGAGCCTTGGCCCTGGCTGACAGTCTTGCAAGAGACCAAGGGAGCTGAGGGCCTGGGGGCAATGGAGTGAGTGCCTTTTTGAGGCAAGAATTGCAAGGTTGTGGTTACAGAACTAGCTTGATACATCTGTCAATAACTTTCTGTCTTGGAAAGCAAAAGGTATTCCTTTGCTCTTAATTCATACAAAGAACAATAAATCTAAGCAGGAGCTTAGAAGATTTTGGGGGAAGAGGAAAGGAAATGAAATTAAGAAGTCTTAGTCTTAGGGAAAGTTTTCTTTCACAAACACATTTGTTATCTTCATTTGCTCACTTTGCAGTGAAAGGAGGCATTGATTGGTCCTTTTTCAACAACTGAACAGGTACTTCTACCCTTTTTGATACCAGTGTCTTCAGAAATAAGGAGTCAGTAATATCTTCTCAGAGAGACCAGGCGTACATCTGCGCAAAGTGGTGATCAGCTATAGACTGCCTGTTTTTCACACCTGCGAGGGTTTGGCAGAGCTGGAAAGGGCTCGACTCTCCCCTGGGATAACATGTACACTGGAAGGGGTTCCAAGACCAGTAAATAGTTCAAGGAAAGATTAGAGTTGTAAGCCACCTGTATAACAAGGGGCATGAAGGCTAACTATCATCTGGATGTCCTTCTTGTTCTAAATGTTGAGTACCTACGTTGACCTTTTCCAAAAGCCCATCCCAAAAACTCTCCTCTTGTAGGGTGGTCTGTAGCCCATCCCTGGGTCCTAGCACAGTATAACTATCTTAGCCACAGGGATGCCTTCCTTGTGGATTCTTGCAATAGAGCAGTGGCTTAAAATTTATGACTACATATATATATATATATATATATATATATATATATATATATATATATATATATATATATATATATATATATAATCAGAAATGCCCATCAAACAAACGTCTCTTTACAAATATCCACCAAGTCCACAATAGGTGGAATCTACAGAGACGGAATCAAGGAGGATAAGTAAAAGCTGAAAATAAAACCTTAATATACAAACTTTTAGAAAGAAATTTTCAAAAATCAACACACACTGAAAACATCGAATAACAAACACACTTACACCAAATTAAGATAGACTATACAATTACACTTTAAAGAGATACTGAAAGGGGATTCGAAAAGACAGAATTTTTAGTTGTTAATAAGTCCAACGTCCCTAATCACGGGTCGAGGGGAATAATATGTATTCTCTTGAGACCTTACCAAACGTAAGAGAGGTCCCTGGCAAGAAATAACTGGACAAAGGGCGCAGACTGATGAAATAATCAGCAAGACAATCAACAGGATATTAAAGGCAATCACACCTTACCAGTTGGCAGAGAGGTCCCCTTGGCAGTCTGACTGGACCAAGGGCGTAGCCTGATGAATAAATCAAACTCAGCAGCAGCAGCTGATCGTGATACAATGATAATTGTCAGAAAACAACTAGTCCTCGTGAGACAGCGCCGAATACAGCTCCGGATGAGAAGCCAAACCAAACGTGAAAATGAAACAAGCTCATTGTAATAAAACTATACAACAAGTCAGAAATGTCGGGGAGGAGGAATCATTACGTTCCAAAAAGAATAATTACTGCCAAAGTGGCTTATTCAAAACAAATTAATTTACGTTAAATTAAACACATACTGACAATATATATATATATATATATATATATATATATATATATATATATATATATATATATATATATATATATATATATATATATATATATATATATATATATATATATATATATATATATATATATATATATATATATATATATATATATATATATATATATATATATATATATATATATATATATATATATATATATTAGGTGTGTGTATCCACAACGAAACTTAAGTGATTGTTTTCCATTTCCGTCACTGCAGTCACTGAAAGTTCTTAAATTGAAAAAGTTGTAAAATCATGGTTGGTGGAAAATAATCAATTCTGTATTTTTTTTCTTTTTTTAACCATGTAACTATAAGAATAGCGAAGTTTCTGTCTCGCACATAAGCATTTGCTCACATATTACTCGACCTTCACTAACTTCTCCTTTGATAAACAGTATTTGATACGATGTGTTTCCTCTCACACTGCATGAATTCATGCATACGCTAATTTAAGTCATATGCTACTGAATCAACTGCAATTGGCATTATCGATTTTTATGATTTTTGTCATCTTCATTAGATAGCTCAAAATGCCAGAGTTTTGCTCACTAAATCAATATATCAGATTTTCTTACAAATTGTTATAATATCGTTTTTTTTTACATTATTATTAGTCCTACTTTAATGAAATATCTTCATGGTTAAAATTACATGTTATAATTCAAACAAATTTTCCATTTTTATAAATTAGAAAGTTTTAGATTTTAACCCACCACACACACACACACACACACTACTTACTGTCTGCGACATTTCGATATATATATATATATTTATATATATATATATATATATCTTATTATACGTAATCAGAAACTGTTTCGTATAAATATAAAATTTGTGACCGCAAAAGTTATGGGACCAGAATGCATTTTTCCCTTTAAAATAATGTAAATACTGAATTCTTTCAACTATCAAGAAACACTTTTTTTTTAATTTTTTCCTTTTGTTATGTTTATCTTTGACAAAGAATAGCAAACTAAATTAAAGTAACCATAATTATTCTCTACAGTAGGCACCGAGATAAAGACTGCCGGTATATCGTATTTCCGGAAATGAAATTTCAGTTTACTTTTTCTTGATCGAGTGCCAACTGCTTTTTAAAATTCTCTTGCTTTTCAAAATAAGGCATGAACCAGCATGCCCTTGTTGACGTTGTTACTGTTTCTTTATTAATTTTTCCATTGCTTTAATTAAAAATTTCTAAAATGTACGGTTATGCAGTTTATATCAACAATCGCTGTTTGCAGCCTAGTTACAGTGTATTTCTCCTTTCTTGATAGTCGACAGTTTTATTCTTAAAACTATGCTAATTTTCCCGTCGTCGTTGATTTTAGCGATTGCAACTTATCGGCTCCCATTTTATTCGATGAAAGGAAACTCTTGACTCTCCAATTCCTAATTGCTCTTGATATTATGGCAACAAATTTTATTTTATTTCATTTGACTCATTTGTAAATAAAGTTGTTGTCTGAGTTTATAAACAGATCAGATTGATAATTTATAAAGAAACGTCTCTCTATACTTAATTAAACTTCATTCGGCATCAAAACGACTTAGTCTGATGATTACAACTCAAGAAAACCTGCCATTGATTTCAAGAATGTTAAAAAATTTGCCTCATTAATGCAAATGGATCAAATGATTACTTTTTTCATCTTTTGTGCATAATACGATAATTATCATTTTATTAGATTGCAATATGATTAGATCCATCAGATATATAACAATTTTATTAAAACTTTGCAAATCATTATTCTCAAAATAGAATCATCTGTATATTCAAGTCTGTCGACTTTCTGTCTTAATCATAAGATATTTAAACCATACTTATCTAAGCTTGCTCTTCCATCTCCGACCACTTTTCCTTTTATCACAGATTCTGAGCGAAGGTCAAACAGCAAATGTGAAATAACACTTCATTTTAGCAGCCCACTTTTACCGGACCCTTTTATATTTGATGTTTGTACAATTAACATCCTGAAACCAGTTTGCGAATTTTTTTAAAATTTTTTTTTCCAACATATGGATAAGTAACTGAATATCTGAACAGGACTGTTCCGACATCAGAGTACAATGGATATATTACACACAGTCATATTTAACATAATATATATATATATATATATATATATTTCATTAAATATATGTTCCCTTATTACATAGTATAGAGAGTATACAAGGTGTCATTTCAGTTGAAGCTAAAATCTTTTCGGCATAATCCGGCATAACCTGGTGTTTTCATCCTAAGATTGATTTTGCTGGAACTTTTCATTAATAGGATTTCTATAGGACTGATTTGGGGACTCAAAACTGCAAATTAATTTATAAGAGGGTAAAAATTTTTCTTTTGTCACATTGTCTTTAATTATTTATCTCTTGAAATAATTGTGAACATCAAAACCAAAACTTTTCTTTGAATATATATACTATTAATTTTTCAGCATCCTTATGCATTTATTAATAACTAGCCATAGAATGAGCATCCTATGCAATGACATTGGGATTAAATGGTTTTGAATTCATTTGCCTGTTTCTCAAACTTACCTTTATCCTCTTAATCTTCATTTAGGAACATTTTCATGATTAGAAGAGGATTTATTAAAACTTTGTGTTCATCATTTGATACCAATTTGTCGACAGTCTTGTCTATCCTTGGCGCTGGAACAAATCTGATTTTACCGCGTTTTCCATCAGCTACCTCATAGAATATGCCTGAATCCACAGCCTGATGATATAATCAATGTTGTCACCTAACTGTAGTAACCTCATTTGATGTCTCCCTCAAAAATAAGTTTCTATGTTGCAATAATTATTTATCAAAAACTTGAAAATGTTTTTCTTATTATCATCTTTACAACTGTAATTGAACTTATACCATTTTTAATGGTAAAGCAGATGGGAAGGGTCTAACCTTAAGATACTGGTATATGACAGTACTATCCAAGCCAGAGCATCTTGACTTTGGGATCATCCAAGACATTTCTAACATACTGATAAGGTTCTTTTAATGACACTGCCAGTAAAGTTATCTTGTTGCTGTAGCATTCAATGAGGACAAAGATGCACAACAACCAACTGTATCTATAACAGTTTTTTTTTACACTGTCTGGTGGTACCACAATATCTGAAAAAATTATGGTTTAGTTACTGATTGAAGTTAACATTAGCCTAAAAAGGAAGTTTTGTACTCTAATTCCTCTTTTATAAAAGCCCACAAGAATATTGGTAAGATTTTAAATAACTTGTTTAACAACAATCGTTTCTAATAGTCTCTTGCCATGGTATTTGATATATAAGTAAAAATGTTCAAGTTCATGAAAACTTATTTTAGTCATGAGACACTAGATAAATCTGTATTCCATTTTCTTATCTACATGATACCAAGAGACTTATTATGAACTGTTTAGATTTAGTGTTTTTTTATAACATCCCAAGGGACCAGGAAGTTGGTGTATTTTACAGTAGCTCAAGCAATGTTTGGATCAAAGAAAGTTTTTAAATGCAATCATAATTTCTGAGATCAATGTATTCCATAAAAATATAAACATTAAATAAGCACAAGTGCACACTGTTTTACCGTTCACAGCATTCGGAAGAGAAATCTGTCATTTTTATGCTGTGATGAGTTTTTACTGAAAAATTTGAAAATGGAAATAGGTGATGTTAATTTGGAATTGAGTTTTTAATAAGAACATTGTCTTCAACAGCAGAGTTTAATGGTTTGAATTAACCTTTTAAATACTGTCATCCCTAAATTCTAATATTGCTGCTATGCTTAATATTGTCTGGAAATACGATCTATGACTTTTTAAATTAACACCCGCGTTTTTGGTAAAAGGGTGACAGTCTCTTTTCCTTCCCGTATATTAATCTATTACGATAAGTTTGATATAAGTCAATTTGAATAAAGAAGAGAAACAGTTGTTGCAGGAATCCTTCGATGTACGTGGTTGAGACACCTTGACAGGGACAAGCCAACTTGTATCTGTCGATGCTCTTGATGAGCAAGCACCTAAAAACAAATAAGAGAAATAGTGTCCCAAACGTGGCTGCCCATATCGATGGTGATAAAGGCATGAGAATCCCCAGATGGTCCACCTCCGTGTTGCTCTCCTTCCAAGAATCTGAATCCATAGTCCACCACCAGCGGGTTTGACTAGTCGATAACTCTGGAAGGAAGATGTTTGAAGGTAGCTCTAGGAACAAAGTCAACTTCCTAAAGTTTTGGGTCAACAGTGCATGATGAAAAAAGTAATGGACTTACATTAAACCAGCAATAATTTTCCTGCATTGTTTATAGTAAATTCGTGTACATGACACATGAAATTTGAGGTTTTTGCTCTTACTCTCACAGAGCCTACTTCCTCTAGACATAGGCATTTTCCTATTGCAACTGGGAGTTTCTCAGGGCACATTTGTAAAAAATGTTTCTGAATTTAGTTAAACAAAACAAAAATGACGTAACAAGTGATCTTATTCACCTTAACAAGAATCATCCCGATAATTCCATTCCAATTATTTTGGGAAGCTGTTCCCCAGGAACCATCAGGGGTTGAACAAAGCTGTTATTTGCCATACACACCAGATAAGTAGGCCCGTATTTACCTCAAAAACATAACATGGAGTAAGTGAGATAGCATAATAATCTAAGTGGTCAAACATAAATTTTTACCCAAAAGTTAAAGTGAATGTCTTGTCCCAATAAAAGCTGAAAATTCACAAACGTGAAATTGATGTTCGTTGCTAATATCACAGTAACATGATGACCGGTCCTGAAAATAAGACCTCTCTTTTTCTTTGGTTACCTCCTGGACCGTTATGTGTGTTACAAGTTATTTCATCCACGATCATCTTGTCATTGTCGTCTCTTAACCTGTGCTTATGTTGGAGATGTCTTGTTACAGTTAGAGAGGGTTTTTGTCGTGTTGCCAATAAAAAAATATTTCACATATAGAACATTTCTGTTCAAAAAAGTATTTCAGAAAAGAATGATACTATATTAGGAAGCAGTGGCTGCATGCATGAAATCCCATATATTTAATACCTGGAAGTGAATAAAGAGTCTGCAGTACTGTGATGTAAAAATTTTGTACTCAAAACTGTTCAGGGCACAAGAAGATTTCTGAGAGCTTTCCTCCAAAATTTACGAAATGAACAAATTCACATATATTTGCAATTTTCATATCTTTTAATTGATTTTGGCATACCTATTTGTTTAAAGAATGTTGAAATAAAAAGTTTGAAGTCCGAGTTAAAATGTAATGGTATGTTTTATCCATAGTGTAGCGCCAAATTTACCGATGCGAAGCGATGTTTCCTAACTCACAAAAGAATAATTACTAGTGTTTTCTTAAATTTTTTCCTTTCATCATTCTTCTTAGGATGGATGTTGGTCGATGACTCATTTGCAAAGCTGATTTATAGTTCTTTCTTGTTTTCACCTGGCAATATACATATCTCTCCATTAACAATATCCTCCAAACTATACTAATTTTGCTTGTTTTGCTGTTTCCTTACTTTTATCAGTCTCACTTTTATGTTCTTAATAATGGTTACGATGTTTCCCCTTAGTTAAGATTTTCATCTTACACTGCACAAGGTTTATTTCCTTTTCTTATCAACAATGGCTGTTTTGAAATTAGGTAAAATTCCCCCAATCACTAGCTGGAAAAATTCAATTAAATGACAAACGCATTTTTTTGTCCTCCAGCTAAAATTACATCTAGAATAATTACTTTCAAGGCCTCCAACTAACTGTCAAGTCTGTGATTTATGATGTTCTTAGTTCCCTATTAGTCCAAAAATCCGATAGTCGTAAGTTGATCACTGAGATCAGGACATTTTCTCCTCTTACTTTTCCAATTGAAGTCTTCCTAGTTTGTTAGACGATGGAAGCGGATACGTTGACTAGTTGCCTTCTTCAGGGCCTTTCTTTCAAAATTTGAAATAAGATTTTTTCAGGTCTGTATCTTTGATATGAAGAAAGAGTAGCCTTGAGGATTTTCTGGATCTTTGTGTTGATCATGCAATGGATTATCTCAGATATCTTTATTCACCCAAATTATGACATGTTCTCATTTAGAAATTTTAAAAATTTTGGTCATATTTAAATAAACTTAGCTTAAAAATATGATTGTATGTTTAAAATCTACAAAATCATCTAAGATATACAACAAAATGTCCTCACTTGTTGAATTTGTTTGGGAAAGTTGTTGGTCCCGAAGCATATTCAAGCCGGTCGACTCTGTCTAAAAGCAGAAAGAATGACTCGATGGCTCTTTTATTAGGGATCAAATACATATAGACGCAACACCTAATCTTGGTTTTCTCCGTCAACTCAATAACCATGGCATTGGACACAGAGAGAGATTTAACGGAGGTGATGAAGTTCACGAAGCGACAAACGGGTCACGATCATAGTCTTGTGGGCCAGATGAGGACATTATTATAATAGCACCCTCGACGATGTATATATAAGTTTTCTGGTCGTCACTCACGGCAATCAGCGAAATACAAAAAGATGATACTGAACCTTCATAAGCAATTTAGGAAATATTTTCTCACTTCTTCAATACAATACAAAATTAATACAGCTATAGGATATATAAATAAATTGATATATATAGACAGAATAAACTAAATGGAATATATAATATATTAAAAATCAGTAAACAAGCAAACAAGTCCACAACATAAACGAAAATTGATATGGACGAAAACAAAAGTAATTAGAACAAAACAGGCAAAATGTTTCTATAAGTATTTAATATTTTATCAAAATCCATCTGCCTTGTACCACAGCCTGCATTCTTGACGGGTATGATTTCAGCAAATTGCAAAAACCAAAAACAAACTCCATTTCCCAGTTAAGCAATTCGGTCACCTCTCTTTGCAGGAAAAGGCTTGGTATACCAGCATAGTTCACTCACAGACACAATTCAATGTTGATCCTTTAAGATAGCACTTCACCATGTTTTCACACATATTTTATCAGGGAGCTACCTGGAAATTCACTTGACGAGAAGAAATCCATACCACTGTTTAAAATGGGTTTGTGTCTGAAGAATTTTTAAAAATGGTGTAATCAGGCATCAAAATGTGACTTCTTCAACAGAAAGAATTTTCAGGATCTTTGAGGAAAGGAAATACTCCACAAATTATCCAGTTTCTCTGAAGTATTTGCCATTCCATAACTTTCCTTTTCTTTGATGATCCAATTAAATTTTGGATATTTCAAAGAAACAGAAAAATTCCCAAATATTCAGAGAAATTTCACATCTAGGCTCTGGGCAACAAACTCGCTGAGTATCATCCAACTTTGCAGCCCAAATGATGTCATTTTTATGATTTGGCTTCCTGAATAAAAATAAATGAAGAATTATCCGTTTCCTGCAACAGAAAATTTCAGCTTCATCCCATGTCCTTTACAGAAACGCTAAAAACAAAACCATGCACAGTCTTCTCTCTGTTGCTGAGTGATGTTGGGCTTTGATAACATGAAATGGCTTGATTCAAGTTTTTTCAACTCACGATATATCTTCACTATAAGGCCATTTCAAAAATGTTTCCACGTTTTGTTTCTAGTTCAAGCACCAATTTTTAGGTACAAACTTTCTTGTTAAAAACTTCTTTTCAAAAAAATCTATGATGTCGTTTGACTCCTGAAAAGGATTTGCAGTCCTTACAAGAGTTTCATTAACTTAAAATGATGACAGTCATATGGATTTTTGTTCCAGTTTCTTTTAACAAAGGATTCATCTCTTTTAAAAAATTTAGCTATCCAGGAACGGAAGGTTATATACAGATTGAGGTCAATCCATCTGATTTATCCAAGTCAAAATTGATATCTAACTCTCTTCAGTCTGATAAAATACAATTGAAATGTAAAATGAAAAATAGCTTAATAGAAATTCATTAAAATAGCCATTTTGAGATAGGCTATAGCAGATGAATCAGCTGAATTTTCCATTTGTTCAGTCGAACTGGATTATTGACTTATGGGTCTTGCAGTACTTTTAGTCACGTGATCCTTGTGACCTTATATATATATATATATATATATATATATATATATATATATATATATATATATATATATATATATATATATATATATATATTTATGATTTGACCTGGGGAAATACTTACTATGTTATCCAGTTATAGACTCTAAATGAATGATTTCGTTACTTACCTCTATTTTGGTTTAACACCTGACTACTGTGGATCCAGGAAATTGTAAAAATACAAGGAAAAATGGGGGATTTTGTCTGAGCTGAGGGCTCTGCTCACAGGATATTTGTAAGTAAACACGTTAGGGTAAGTTTAAAATTATGTGTATTTACATGAAATGAAATATCAGAAGATGATTGGACTAATCAGGCATGCAAGGCCTGAGAGGTTAATTATAACTGGGGAAACTTGAAAGTATATCCATTGGTGTGACGATGCTGCTGACAGTCAAGGAGCAACGCTAATAGACCCTCTGTAAAGAGAGGTTCACGAGTTAAAACCCAGTAAGGACGCAATAAAATATATGACATAGGACAAGACAAGCACAGAGGGTGCCACGAAGCCTTGAACACACGATTTTATGTAATTATTTAAACACAGGCATTTACGTAACACTGACCTAACAAGGCAAGGTTGATATGGGAATACTGGTATTTAGAAATGGAAATAGTTCGAGAAATAGAACAGTGTGACTGACATGGAAGAACTTTTGCAACAGATCACTTTACCGTGTTGAAGAGGTGGCTTCAGAGAGAAATGGCAGCGGAGGAAGGGCTGTGTTTTCACTGGTAAAAATATTGAGGGTCCCTACAAGATGAGGGCCACATGGTAGAAGAGATGCATCTTGCTCGCATCCCAGTGATCACGTGTGCCCTGGCGTCCAGTATGCGTCTCCGTTGTTTCCTCAGTCAGTCCCTTATATAACGTTGGTCAAGTGGCAGGAGGATGCCTGCAGGTAGATGGGGTTTGGCTTTCATCTATGACTCAACTGCCAGATGTGCAGGCCAGTCTGTCCTTTTCTGTTAATCTCTTCTCAGCTCTTTCGTGTCTCTGTAAACAAAAGTCTCCCGCAGTCATATGTTCCAGAAGAGAAAGTTGAGAGACGATTAAAAGATTAAGATTAAGGGAGGGGCCTATATTCTTTTCGCCCTTCCTTTTCTGGCAGTGACCAAAATGCACTGCCATATTTTCCAACCTTAAATGAAGCAGTTGGCTAGGATTCTTGGGAAATTATAATAACTCCCTGCACAAGTTGGCATCTTGCACCTTCAGCCGGGTGCGAATGTCTACCAAACCAAGGATTCAGCAGACAAATGCTTCATATTACTCGAATTTTCTCGTTAACGGCCCTCACGTATATTTAGTAAACCTAAAAATCTCTGCGTCATATGAGATATGAAATTTATCATAAATATTTTACGTTAATCGCAGAGTAAGAAAAATAAAGGTTTTAACCTTAAATTACTGTGACCTTTAAAACAGGTACATTTGCAATTATAAGGAAGTTACTGTAAGCATTAAAAATACATTAACTTTAATTGACCTCCTTGAGGTAACTCTCAAAGGAAATATGAGTAGATGATCATAAGCATAAAAAACTGTCAGTGATTTTTTAATGTAAGTCTTATAATAATCATGCACTTGACTTTTAATGGTTGTTATTGTCTAAGAAATGATCAGTTAGTTAACCTTGAGGAGTCATTACAATGAAATATACATGGTCTTCTTTGAGGAGGTTGCAATGTTATTTACATGGTCTTTGACGTCTGGCACTAAAGTCAATGGTGCTTATGAGCACGAAGTTAAGTACAAGGAAGGACAGACGGTCTTTACAATTCACGAACTCGGGGGTTAACTTACAAAGGAATAACAAAGAAGGCAAGTGATAATCTTAAAGAAAAATGATGATTAATATCTCGAAATTATATTCCTTAGACAATGAAAATGGCTTAGTTTTATTCTTTTGCTCAAGGGGCTTCGAAAGGAAGTCATAGGACATTACAAAATTGGGATGTCTGTCAATTGCACTCTGCATTGGCAGAGTGGGAACAAGGTAAAATATAAGCCTTTGTGAGGCGTAAGAGAATATGTTTAATTGAATAAAATAAGGAAAGGAAAAATGTTAAAGGAAAAGAATAAACTACAGAGTTATAAGAAAATAAACAGGTGAGGAAACCTGACACCCGCTTCTGGATAGAGGGACCACGGTCCTCATAGGATAAAAAGGTGGCACTGTGCCAAATTTGCACTGGTGCCAGGAGAGTTCATCAGCTCTCTTGAAGCTACCTTATGTTACCTACGCCCATGATTTCTGCCACAGATCTCTTTAGGTTGATGGTTCTCCTTGTTAGGGGAATCGGTCTAACCGAGTCCGAGGAGGACATTGGAGTGCCACCTGCGTTGGCTTCCTTGGCGGCCAAAGCAGGGGCATTCATTTCCGGTTCTACCCCAAGTCGCGGCAGTTCCGTGAGTTCATCGTCCATTTGAGATACGGCAGAATCCTTAACCATTGTCGTGTCCACAGGGGACCAGGAAAGAGAGGAAGAGGTTGCGGTGGGCGTGATAGGTTCGCAGGTTACTATAACCAACTCAGGCACAGGTTGCGAGGCCGCACCTTCGGTTGAGCTTCCGCTGTGGTCGGAAGGATCCGTCTCTCTTACCGACGCTGGGAGCGGAGCCAGGCCGGGAGAAGAGAGGGGGTCTTGATTGGGATCTCTTGAATGGAGATTGGGGGCATGCTCTGTTGCTGGCAGGGTCAGGCGCTATTATTTGATTTGGAATTTGGTCGTTGTTCGGGACGGACGGAGCCTGGCACTGCTCAGTGCATGCAAGTGGCACTGGGAGAGATTGGGAATCAAGCTTGGAATCTCCTAGAGGGAGATCTGTTTGGGGCCCTGGCACTGGCACTGGGCCAGGGCCAGGCACTGGAATGGGATCAGGGATCGATCGTGATGAAGGGGGCCACTGCACATCGTACTCGGGTGGCACTGGCAGTGTAATGAGTGTAGGCGTTTGAGGCTTACTCATGCCTAATGAATGGTTTGGGGGATTTGGACCCCTGGATTGCTGTAACTTAGATGGGGACTGGAAGTCATGTTCCAGGAGGATGTCATAACCCCCAGGAATATACCTGTTACTGCAAGGTTGCAAATTTTGGATTTATGAGTCTAGTGACTCTCAATTGAACAGTAGGGAGTATCATTTTAAATTGATTGATACCCTCAACTGTGACGAGTTTACATCAGTTAATGATAGCTTCATAGGGAACTTTGTCTTTCCTTATGAGGGAAATTTGCGTGCCAGAGTCATCAAATGCACTGACTTGGCGTGCGGGGGTAGCTACCTCGAGGAGGTGCCACATAGATGGGACCCTCGGCTGGAGGGCCTAAGGACTTAGGATTCGTAGCTGCCAAGGCAATGGTGGGAGTACTCGATTTATTATTTGGGCATTTTGCCCATGTGGGAGAGTGGCCATAAACTTTGCAAGCCATGCAATAGCTCTGGCTATAATCCCTTTGTGGCACTGCCCCTGTGGAGGGCGCAGGCTTGTTAGTTGGTGGATTCCGTGAGAGGGTTTGTTTCGGCACTGCTCGGTCGAATGCTTGGCTTTCTTGCAGAACCCACACACAACGGGTTTCTGCGAGTGCCCATTCTTGGGCGGGGGAGTGCCGGAGGTGAAAGAAGGAGGGCATATTTTATGTCCCAATGGACTTGCATGTGCATGATGGGTGTCCCATGTGTTGTGTCCGCTAGAGGTGGACAGCACTCCATGGGTGGCTAAGAGCCTGTGTGAGTAATAAGTTTTTGATCTTGAACCCCAGGGGGCTGGAGAGGAGGCTGGCAGTGCCAATTTGGGCCATCTGCTGATATGCTCATGGACCAGGTCTGTCCTGCTTTTATCTCCTCCCATTTCCAGCGTATGATTTTTCTTTTCTTGCCTGTCCTTCCACCCTTTCCCTTCTTTCTTGTTCTTCCCGAGGAATTTTCCCAAGTCTGTGGGAGCCTTTCTAAGGATCCTTTCTGCCTTCTTCTCCTTTCTCTCTTGTTCTTCCCTTCCAAGTCTCATCCAGCCTATCTTTTTCTTCCTTCTTCTCCCTTTTCTTTCTTTCTCTTCCTCCTCCTTTCTCTCTCGTTCTTCCTTTGCTAGTTTATCTAGCCTATCTTGGACCCACTCCCTCAGGGCTTGTCCTGACAGTCCCATGTCCTTTCCAGTGGACATATAGAACTTAAAGTCCTGGTTTTGTTGGGCTCTGGATGTCGTGGACATCTTGAGATAACACTTATATGGTGTGACCTTTTACAAAAGTCAGTATGTCTGAAAAAGACTCAAATGAACGAGTTTTAGTATGTCTGAATAAGACTTAGTTTGTTCTTGATGAACGATTTTTAATATGTCTCAATAAGACTTAGTTTGTTCTTGATGAACGAATGTTGATATGTCTGAATAAGAGTTAGTTTGTTCTTGATGAACAAATTTTGATGTCTGAATAAGACTGAGTGTGTTCTTGATGAACGAGTTTTGATATGTCTGAATAAGACTTGGGGTGTTCTTGATGAACATTTTTTTGATATGTCTGAATAAGACTTAGTTTTGTTCTTGATGAACAGATTTTTTTAATGTCTCAAAAGACGTAAATTGTATTCTATTTCACGCATGGACTCGGCCGGCTATTGCGTGAATATTGTTTTGGGGAGCGTTTGCCTGTTCCCGATTTTGCCTCGTAGGACGTGGATTTGTTCACGGGGAACTGGATTTTTAAAATTTTGTCTTGGAGGATGTGGTTTGGTGTTTCACGCACGGACAAGGCCGGCTATCGCGTGAATCTTAAGTTTTTTGGTTTGAAAAGCGTTCTCCCGTTCTTAGGGAGTCCTGATAGGGTGGGGTTTGTTCACAGGAACTGGTTTGGTTTTGTCCTGGAGGATAACCCCAACAAAATAAATGTTATAAAATAAAATGAAAAAATAACAGAAAGGACGTAATGTAAACCCAAAAAAATAAAATGGAGAGACACTTATAATGGGTGCAGAGGAGGGTGGGAGGTTAAGGTTTATGTACGGATACAAATTGGGTTAGACAACCAGGCTTTTAGACCACTTCTGTCTATTTTGTTTTGTTCATCGTCGAAAGACGGGTAAGTGAAAATTATATTATTTCAAGTTAATGCTGTTGCATATTTTGCCAGCCCTAATAAGAGCCTTTCCCTCCAATCCTAATAAAAGCACAAAACGTAAAGTCTATTATGCATGGGTGCGGTTTGGTCTAAGTCACGTGTGTACTTATTTTGCCTTTCCTCGCATGTGCCCTGAAAGAGGTTTGCACAACTGACAGCTCAAGGTCGTTTGGCCAAGGGTTGCTGACCAGCGTGGGAGTTTTTCCGAGACCGTTCATACAACCAGAGTAATCCGCTTATGGTTTGTTAAGAGGATAAGGTTTTTCTTAGGCTTACCCAAAATTTCCCTGGGAATGGCGTGAACGACCAGGCCACGTGGTCAAAACAAAAGATAACCACAAATAGACAGAGAGAGAAAAAAAAAGTTTCCTTACGCTTATGAATGAAATAGCGGGAAATGCTTTAAAATGAAACAGAATTTATCATGGGTGGTGCTGTGCAGATTATTGTTTACAAATAAAATATGAAGCAAACAAATTTACGCTTTCTGAGATTTTTTACTCTATCATGTTTTCCTAACAGAGAGAGAGAGAGAGAGAGAGAGAGAGAGAGAGAGAGAGAGAGAGAGAGAGAGAGAGAGAGAGAGAATAAACTCTTTGAATATCAGCGATACAAAATTTGCTGATTGACCCATGTGGGATTTGATGCCTAGCTATTTCAAGACGACAAAATTGTCTGGTTAACACAAGGAGTAAATACATGCAGTATTTCCTTTCTATTTTCGGCGCTTCTTAATTCCTAACTTACCTATGTGAAAACATGCAAGCCCTCGTGCAGGGGCTATCAAAACTTGTGTAATGGATACTGACTCTCTCTTCTCGATGAGTGAATTTCATGCACTTGCCAAACGTTTCCCTATTTCTATGTTCAGTCACAATTTCGCTTCCTACCCTAACATAAAATAAAAATACTCATGGTGTGGAACTTGACTGTGCACATGTGGAATTTATGCAAAAGGTTCATTTCTTTTGTCTCACAGCCAGCTAGCTTCGCTAGTTGCTGATACTGCAGTTGCAAGGGGACATGGATTTCTTCTGTCATGTGCTGATTGTGAGATCTAGGGCAACTGGTCACCATTTTTACGATTTGACCTGGGGAAATGCTTACCATGAGCCAGTTATAGACTCTAAATGAAATGATTTCGTTACTTACCTCTATTTTTATAACATCTGACTATTATGGATCCAGGAAATCATAAAAAAACAATGAAAAATGGGGATTCTATCTGAGCTGAGGCTCTACTCACAAGGTATTTGTAAGTAAACACGTAAGGATAAGTTTAAAATTACGTGTATTTACATGATATGAAATATCAGGAGATGAAATGGACCAATCAGGCATGCAAGGCCTGAGAGGTTAATTATAACTGGGAAAACTTGAAATTACATCCGTCGGTGTGACAATGCTGGCACAAGGCACAGTCAAGAGAGATTTCCAATGCTACCAGACCGTCTGTAAAAGAGAGGTTCACGAATTAAAAGCCAGTAAGGACGCAATAAAATATACATAGGACGAGGCAAGCACAGAGGGTGCTACGGAGCCTTGAACAGTCAATTTCATATAATTATTCAAACACAGGCATTTACGTAACACTGGCCTAACAAGGCAAGGTAGGTATGGGAATACTAGCAATTAGAAATGGAAATAATTCAAGAAATGGAACAGTGTGACTGATATGGAAGAACTTTTGCAACAAATCACTTTATCGTGTTGAAGAGGTGGCTTCAGTGAGAAATGGCGGCGGAGAAAAGGACAGGTTTTCACTGTTAAAAATACTGAGGGTCCCTACAAGATGAGGACCACATGTCTTGCTAGTGATGTGTCTCCCCCTCGCATCCTACAGTGTCTCTCTCGCGTCCAGTGTGCGTCTGCCATTGTTTTCTTGGTCTGTCCCTTATATAACGTTGGTCAAGTGCAGGAGGATGCCTCCAGGTAAAGGGGGTTTGGCTTTCTCCTATGACTCAACTACCAGATGCAATGCCCATCTGTCCTTCTTAATCTTCTTGGCCCGGTCGTGTCTGTAAACAAAAGACCCCCCGAAGTCAGATGTTCCAGAAGAGAAAGTCGAAAGACGATTAAAATATTAAGATTAAGGGAGGGGCCTAATTCCTTTGCCCTTCCTTGTCAGGCTGTGATCAAAATGCATATTGTATTTCAAGCATTAAATGAAGCATTTGTGGATGGGATTCTTAGGAAAGACCTGGGTTCGATCCCGACGTGAGTCAGAAATTCATTTCTGTTCTACACGTGATTGAGTGTTGATTATTTCTATATATATATATATATATATATATATATATATATATATATATATATATATATATATATATATATATATATATATATATATATATATATATATATATATATATATATATTACTAAAAGGACCTCATTCAAACTGGATGGTATCTAATGGAATTTTTATTCTAGTTACAAGCTTTCTTGGACAAACAGTCCTCATTATCAAGTATTACAATGAGCAGGTCTGCGGCTGTATTTATATCTACTGGGTACTTTTAATCCTATAATCGCCTAGCTCTTCCTGTGTGACCTCCCCCTCTTGACCTTGGTCTTTCTCTGATCCCTCCTCACAGGTGACCATTTTCCGTGCGTTCTCTTACTTTTTTCTTCGTTTCCTTGCACAGGAAGAGCTAGGCGATTATAGGATTAAAAGTACCCAGCACACAGATATAAATACAGCCGGACTGCGTCTGCTCATTGTACGGATACTTGATAATGTGGACTGTTTGTCCAAGAAAGCTTGTAACTTTTGAATAAAAACTCCATTAGATACCATCCAGTTTGAATGAGGTCCTTTTAGTAATTCTACTAATGCACAGAACAATTGTGTATGTGATAGAGTTAATATATATATATATATATATATATATATATATATATATATATATATATATATATATATATATAATTAGCAAGAATTTGCTAGGAAATTGCTCCCTTTCGTTTCCTGTCTGCCGATCTATCAATAGACATATCTGTCTATCGACATGCGTGCCTACCTTTCTATCAGTCTGGGCTGGACAATTCGGTAGCACGGTCAGGAGGCAAGAGATTAAGTAGATTGTGGGCCACTCCTGTTAAGTAGCTAATTCCTTCTTTGAGGCAAAAGTGAATCTGTCTTGGCGACTATTTCCAGGCCCCCCCCAAAGACACTACTAGCCGCTGGGCACAGCTGAAATGACTCAACTCCCTATCGGAGAACTGGTCCTCTGCCCCCAGAAGAAGGCATAAAAGGACAGACAGACAAGGGCCCGTCCTCAGAGATTCACGGGACGTTATGGCGTAGACACGACGAACACCCACCACCCCGACATGCAGAGGACCATGCCCCTTGCAGAACGACGCCCTTAGCTCATCCTTTCTCCATCTAAGCACGTGGCCCCTCGAAGTATACTTTTACCGTTGTGTTTCGACCTCCAACCACGTGTTACCTTCGCTGCTGGCCCAATCCTACCATGAGGGCCACCCACTCCATTACCTGGCGCTTTGTGAAGTCACCCACGTGTTGCCCGCGCCGTCGGCGCCCCTACATCCTACCATGTGGAAGATCAACACCTTCGCCCTTGTGAATTGGGAGTCAACCACATACTGCCTTCTTCGCTGGAAACACTTCTCCTATGGTAAAGTGCTCTGTAAAGA
>NC_089748.1:1969133-2019133 GCF_040412425.1 Macrobrachium rosenbergii | reverse complement strand
CAATGGGGACCCCCTTTTCACCCCCATCACACGATGTGGGAGTAGTTAGGTATGGGGAAGCTTAATAGGCATAGTGGGGCTAGTTGCCAGGTAGGACCTTAACCTCTAAGTACTTAATCTTTAAAGATCCTTTCCTTCTGCTTTTTTGCTGGCTGTAAGACTTTTGCAGGTCCGATCGGCCTAAATTTCGAAAAACACAGCCGCTGCCATCTGAGGGAAGCCAGCCAGAGGCCTCCTGTATCTTGTCAGGGATGCATGCTCTGCGTTCCTTTCCGCTCTACGCTGGGTGAAACTACCTTCAACGAACAGCCGATTCGATTGTTTGGCGTCGACAACTGTTAGACCAGGTTCGTGAATTGCAAGTAGTCAGTAAGCCAGCCCTTTCCCTCCTCCCTGAAAACCCTTCAATTTTCCATTCCTTTAAACTTCAATTCCTTCCTCCACAAAGCATTTCCTTTTCTTAAGTTGTCCTGCTTCAGCATCTCGTAAATCGCCCCATAACGTGCCTTGAAATCAAGTAAAAGATCCAGTGATAAATATCCAATTATCCCTTCCCCAGTGCAAATTAAGGGTAAATTAGTCTAAGTGATACAAGTGTTGAAGTTTCCTCTTTGTGTGTCGGCAACACGTGTTCATTGTGTCCTAACCCAACTACACTACTATTCAAAGAATGTGACTACGTGATTTCTTATAATTATCTTCTGGGCTACATAATGTTTAGCATTTAAGAACGTGCATTTGCGTAATATTTTATAGGGAGATTTCATTTCTCTCATTTCGTGTGGTGTTAACTCATAACCTCTCTTACAGGGGAGATATCATCTGCTCAGTCGCTAATCTGTGTCTGCTAAGTCTGACTGCCATTCAAATTTCAAAACCATTCCTGGTTGCAGCCCGATTGCAAGAGTCCGTTGCTGGCCCCACAGAACATTTACATTAGCTGATTCCATTATCCTGGAGCTCACCCTTCTTAAAGAATTACCATAAGAGACGATTTAATGTGATTTTAACCTAAATGAGTTATTGTTATAACAGGGGATGACTGTACCTTGGCCCCTCCATATTTACATTGCTTATTTGCCAAGTACTGCATTATTGCTCTACTGTGAATATTCTATGTGCCTGTACATCAGTTACAATTTACATTCTGTTTTGTCTCCTTGCATACTTGCCTAGTCTCTGTAAATAAACCCCTTTAAATTGTAAAAGAAGTCTCATTTCAAATGGCGACCTTAATCACCTACTTGTAAATCCAGGAAAATCTAAGGTGAGTTTCAAATAACTTTCTTTTGTTTATAAACTCGGGCCCCCTTAGTGCTTTGGCAGTACTTTTTAGGAAATTGTTCCAATCCTCTCCCCAACCAAGGCCCCAGTTTATAACAATATATATATATATATATATATATATATATATATATATATATATATATATATATATATATATATATATATATATATATATATATATATATATATATATATATATATATATATATATATATATATATATATATATATATATATATATATATATATATATATATATATATATATATATATATATATATATATATGTTACACAATCGAGAGTAAATCTCACTGCTTACCTTTTTAAAAAAAGTCGAATATATATATATATATATATATATATATATATATATATATATATATATATATATATATATATATATATATATATATATATATATATATATATATACATATACATATATATATATATATATATATATATATATATATATATATATATATATATATATATATATATATATCTATATATATATATATATATATATATATATATATATATATATATATATATATATATATATATATATATATATATATATATATATATATATATATATATATATACACAATGAACAGTAAATCTCATTGCTTACCTTTTGCTAAAGAGTCGAGAAGTCCCATCTATTGGTAGCTTGATAGTGACCGCATTAAAAAGGCTACTGGCAACGTTCATACGTAATGCACACACTCATTCTCTCTCTCTCTCTCTCTCTCTCTCTCTCAGGTTTACAATGAATCAAGCTTTATTTGACAATAATCTAACATAACTGGATTGCAAGAAACACGAAATGAAATAAAATGGAGTACTAATGTTCACCAATTGATCAAACATATTAAAGCTCACCATATTCAACTAATTATTCTCTCTAACTAGTTTCCTCACAATAAGTAAAAATAAGTCAAAGTCTAGTACATTCCCAATGAGTACATCTTAACCTCTTCCTCAGCAAAACATCTGAAGAAGTCAAGTAAAACCCTTATTGAACAAATGCATAATAACAAAGATATGGGAATTCCTCCCATGTTACTTATAAAGTACACATAATGTAACAATGGTCAGATACAAGTAAGATATATGTTAAATGAAAAGAACAATCTACAGTTTGGGACATCTAAAATGTTTCCTACTTCTAAACAGCAATGTTCACAATTCTAAATCGACAGGTCACGAACCACAGAGTCCTCACTGCAGACTTTTATTAATATTCGGTGTTCATCTTCGAATGACAATTTTTTGATACCTAATCCATTCACATCCTGGGGCTCTGCCCCCCCCCCAAAGAACACACATACGAACGAATTCACCAGAACCTGGACATTTCCAGTGAACGAACTCACAAAGTCTTGACACTAGGCAGGGATGTTCTCACATCTCAAGAATATCTGACACACCTGACACGTATACAGTTCTCTAATCAGGATGCGCACCATACAATAGCTAAACATCCTCTCAAGGTTATTTATAATGCTTTTAGCCACACTTAATAATAAAAAATCTACTTTGTATTGCAATTCATAAAATACCTGTGACCTATGAACTTTTCAGATGCTCGGCCACTACAAAGAAGTGCTGCCCCCAGCACTAGAGAGATAGCAATCATTAATTGCCAGATTCGTGCACTAAATGGACAGCCACACCCTTGGCAGGCTGATCTTAAGGTGAGGGTTTACTCACACAATGTTTTCGTACACGTGAAATACCCCACTTCATGAAGAGTATGACGACTGAGGCCCCGATCACTGATAAAGTAGCAATGGGGAGGTACTGATTTGGCATGGGAAAGGTTCCTCTTCCGGCATTGAAGGAAATGATGGAATTGGGGCAATCACTCTCTTTAAAGGCGGCATTGGAACAACTTGATGTTCCCCATGAAGGTACCTCATGAAGATATGAGTAGTAGAGTTGAAGACACTTTTGCCCAGGACTCGAAACTTTGGTGTGGCCAGCCTACACACCACATCTAAGAGGCAGGATCCATGCAGAAGGAACGTATCCGATGAATTATGGCACCAGATGGACATCTCGCATTTATTGCAGAACACCGTGTTGAGAGTCTTCATAGAGGCCACCTTGTACTCATATTGGAACTTTTGAAAGTCACAGTCAGAGGGATCTGGTTATGTACTAACATCTTCTCACATCCTAACCAGTCAACTTTTATGAGTGTAGAGATACTACTGACACAAATATTATCTATCATGAACTAAAACACACCCTGACTTATAGTAAACAGCTGAAGATTGAAACTGGTCCCCCAAAAGGTACACAGTCTCCTCACTATCCCATACTATTACTGAACCATTAAAACCACTAAGGAAAGGTCATATGATGTAACTATGAAACGATTTCAAGTTACTAACCAGAATTTCCACAAGCAACCCCCTATCAGACACACTCACTTTTAAAATCCAATAATAACGATACAAATTCTCCCCATTAAAAATTACCTGTGAACCATACAGATATGCTGCAGTCATCAAAATCGATTCTAAAGACCTGAGAGGTAAAATATCTCCAAAAATTTGCCCCTTAGAAGTGGCAACCACTGCCTTAACCTGTATTTGAATTTCCAGTAATACAGATTCCACTTCTTTCTAAATATTCATTTAAAGATGTCCTTAATGTCTCAAAACCCTATTGTAATTTCTCATTACTACCTCGTAAAGTTATCAAATTTTTACTTTGGCTAGCTCATTCTGCCGATACCTGTTCAATTTTCAACAAATTAGCAATTGACATACTAGCAAGCATTCCCATGACCAGAACGGCTCCAGTTAACAATAGAAACCTGAGAAGTTGAAGAACCTAAATTTGGAAGCCATGTTAAAGTCTTCTTAATCTTATCCTGGACCCTAACAGCTGTAGCACTAAGTTCTATTAACCAACCCCGCAACGGATCAGACAGATTCCGTCAGGTGTTCATCTCACCCAGTAAATTTCTAAGTGACTGAACTTTATTCTGGATGCTTCAAGCTCATCCCTTGCCGAACCTACATCCTCAAACTCTATACTCAAAGTTACCACGTCAGACGACAACCGCACATCATAGTCTTCTTCTATAATAACACCTGGGCCTAACCTCACTATGGAATTATTCCATGCCACGAACCCTAATGCCATGAGCAGACGAAACTTTAGCCACCATAAAAAGCAAAATAAAGACACCTATAAGTTACCAGACCCTGGAACAAGAAAAAAAAACAAACAAATGAAGAAGAGAAGCCTAAATATCTATGAAACTCAATGGTATTTTGCTTCCTAATTTAACTGAGTTTTCCCCTCTCAGATATTATTGCAACACACAAAAAATAACTACTCCAAACTGCTGCACTTATGCAGAAAAGAAACAACAACAACAACAACAACAACAACAAAAATTGAACTCGGACTATTAAAGATTTGTATAACTCTATGGACAGATATCCTCCCTAGTTAAAAAAAAAACTACAAACCAGACACCTTTAAAACCCATAAAAAAAAACAAAAGAGAGAGAAAAAAATGATCAGAAACAACAGTACATCACAGGAATTAACCCACAGGATTCCCATTAACCTGTCTTTTTAATTTTAGACATGTGTGTCGACCAAGACAGTCCTATATTTTCATCATGAACAACAAATTTATTCCTCTTCTTTTCTTCTACAACCCAAAATGGACCCTCAAATTTAGGACCTAGTTTATAATTCTACTGATCCATAACATTTATTTTCACAAAACCCTATCTCCCACAGCAACTTTAACTGTACCTGGTTTTGAATTGTTCCTGTCAACCATATCCTGAGTTTTCAACTTAAAATTCTTAGCAAGACGTGCATACCTCTCTTTAGCAGTAGAGATCAGTGATTTAACTGTATCATCACCCGATGGAATAGATAATAAATCGAATGCACCCTGTGCTGGGTAGCCAAACAGGGCTTCAGCAGGAGACAATCCAATGGCATCACTAACCATAGAATTGATGCTATGCTGAACCTTTGGAATATATCGATCCCAATTTACATCGTTGCCCCCTACAGTAACTCTCAGAGCCTCAATCACCTTCCTATTTGCCCATTCACGTAACCCATTAGCTTCTGGTCTATAGGGAATAATAGTAACTTTCTGAATGCCATTACATTCGCAAGACACTCTAACATCTTGTTCACAAATTCTCTCCCATTACCTGTAATCAGCACCCCAGGAACCCCATAATGACAAATATATTCATTAAAGAATGCCACTGCCACCTCCTCCGCTGTTTTATGCTTCAAAGGAAAAATCTCTACAAACCTAGTTAATTCGTCCACAACCACCAACAGGTGCCTATGGCTGTAACTAGGTTCACAGAAATTGGATAGGTCCATATGGACCCTAGAAAATGGTCTACTGGGAATAGGAAATGAGCCCAATTTACAAGAAATGACTCTCGATGGCTTACACGCATTACAAACTGAACAACCCCTCACAAAAACTTCCACTGACTCGAGCATATTCTTCCAAAAGAATTGTCCAGTATGTTCTGATACATCTTCTCAATTCCCAAATGCTGACTGCCAGACCTACAATGAACAATATCCAGAACCATAGGTAATAAACTTCTAGGGACAACTATTTACGTTGTATCACCCTTATCCTCACTATTTCTCAGTCTGTATCTAATCTTCCGAACTAACAAATTACCTTCTAATTCAAGACCTGCAAAAGGGAACTGTAGGATGTTAGATGCTTAGGACTGTAATGAAACCCCGGTGTCCAGTGATGCGTGTATTGTAGAGTAATGCTTACTACAAGAGCACCAGTTGCATACTGAGTACTGACTCGGTTGGAGGGAGAAGCCAACCTTCCCTCTGGCAGGAAAAACCGGTTTCATTCTCTTCTACAATCTTACATCTCCCTTCCAAAATTTTTATTTAATTGTAAGGAAGATATGCTACGAAATGGCTACTATAATTAAATGAAAATTTGACATTACAAGAAATACATGTATGCACAATGCATATCTAAAAAAAATAAAACATAGGACAAAGAACTTGTGTGATAAATGATAAAATATATAAATGAATAATCAACATGCTGCCAGTTATGTGTTCATTCTGTAATGGAAACAGCAGAATTAACTGGGTAGAGCATGACTTTTACTCGTTCACACAGTTTATGACATAATCGGATAGCCATCTTGGGCACGTAGTTTGCCTCTTAGGGCGTACTGGTGCCTCTGGCTGAGCTGATTCAGTTGCTGAAGGTGCAGGCGGTTGGGTGTGCGAGATGACGGGGACGTCGGTGCTGTTGGTGGGTGCGATGTGTCTCCTGTTTCTTAGTGACAGCCGTCCACTGCCATCCAATTTGATTCTGTACTGCCGGTGGGGGAGGGAGTCCACCACCAACCCTGTATGATCCCATTCCTTTGTTGCTTGATTTTGCACTCTTACACGGGCCCCTACCTCCAAGGGTTTGAGCGTTCTGGTGGCATGATTAGCACTGATTTTCTCTCTATCGGTGGCCATTTGAAGTTCACGCCTGCGCAATACCTGTTGCCAGTGCCTATCAACCAGGTAATGTTGCTTTGCCGTAGGAACGCCATCTCGTAACTGCCTCCCAGTCGCCAACTGTGCAGGGGACTTGTTGATGTTGCGGATGGGCATGTTCAGGTATTGCAACATTGCGAGGGAGGCTTTGTCGCAGTCCAGGCTACCACCATCCCCCGTGTTTGTCCTTATGATCCTTTTAGCGGTTTTTACAGCTGCTTCCACCCTACCATTTGATTGTGGGAAATGTGCTGATGAGAGGCACACCTTGACCCCCCCATCTCCTGAAGAAGGCGGACATTTCTTCGCTTACCAAGTTGGTGCCTCCATCCGTGGATACTTCCTCTCGGGCCCACAATCTCGTGAAGTAGCCTCTTAGCACCGACATTACTCTCTGTGAAGTAGCACCATTGGGGAAATGGACTATTTCCAGCCATCCTGTGAGTCTATCGGCGTACGCCATGTACATGTGCCCCTCCAGCTGAAACATATCCACAACCGTGCACTGGAAGGGGTATTCTGGGGGCGGTGTGATGACCATCATTTCCTCAGGTAGGGATGGAGCGTGCGTGTCACAAATAATGCACTTGTTCCTGTGGTGCTGAAGGTCTCCCTCCATGCCAGGCCAATAAACAGATTGTCTGGCTCTCCTGAGCATGGAGTCGAGCCCTTGATGACCTGCATGTAGACTTGCTGACACCTGCTGACGAAGTTCATCTGGAATCACCAGTCGTACGCACCCATCTTTGTATGTGTAGAGCACTAGATCTTCCGACGTTGAGAGGCGATCTCTCACACCGTAGAATGGCTTAAGGCAGGCCACCTCCTGCGCCTTTTGCGGGGGCCAGTCACCTGCAGACACCCTCGCTATCAGCACTGATATACTGGATCTTTGGCCGCCGCTGCACTGACGGTCTTCTCATCCATCGTGAGCCCCTCCCTAAGTAGAGTCTCGGTCTTTCCTGGTAGATATTTGATGGTGAATCTGTATTGAAGGGTCTTCTCTTTTAGCCTGAACAACCTGGGGTTGTCTATGTCTGCCAGGGCTCTGTCCCCCAGGAGCTTGACTAGGGGTTGGTGGTCAGTAATAAGGATGAGGTTGGGGCATCCTAGCAGAAGCAGCCTAGCCTTCCTTAGGCACCACACCACAGCCAGGGCCTCCCCTTCTACTGCTGCATACCTGGCCTCGGCGGGGGACAGGTGTCTACTTCTGCAGAGGGCAATCCTCCACCCATCTCTACAGCAGAATGGCATATCAGCAGCTGTACAGCTGCAATACTGCTGGAGGATGACGAATCCTATGCCTTCCCTGCTCCAGTCCGTAAGGGCAGCCGTGGGGTGGGACTTATCGTAGTATGCCAGGCCGTCCCTGGCCAGCTTGCAGATGGTGTCCTGAGCACTCCTGAATTTCTCCTGCAGACACTTGTCCCAGAAGACGTGTTTGCCCGTCTACTTCTTCTTCAAGAGGTCCCTGAATGGTTCCATGATGGGGGCAGCCGCAAGGAACGGCGCCAGCTGATTAACAAAGCCGAACCACGACCTGATGTCGGTGATTGCGGGCTTGGGCGGCATAGGGAACTTCCGAATGGCTGCAAGGCTGTCGTCAGTCGGTTTGTAGCTCTCCCAACCCAAATAGAACCCAATGAATTCTACCTCTTTCCTGCAGAAGTTGAATTTTTTGGGCTTAAGTGTGATGCCCTTTGCCGCACACATTGCCAAGAAGTTGTATGTGTGCCAGAAGGCTTCTTCAACCCCACTGTCATGAAGAAGTGTGTCATCTATGCACTTATACTTCCGGGGAATGTCCTTGATGGCGTCGTCGAATCGCCTCGTATAGGCATCCGATGCAGAGCAATGGCCCATGGGGGTCCTACGATACTGGAAGCGGCCACAGGGCGTGATGAACATCGTCAGGCGGTGGCTCTCCTCGTCGAGTTCCACCTGGTGGAATCCCCAGTAAGCGTCAGCTGTTGTCTTGTAGGAGTGTTGGGGGATGCCGGATACCATGTCGAAGGGCGCTGGGGTGTGATGTGTCTCCCTTCTGCAGGAGGCATTCAGGCGTTGGTAGTCCACTGTGCGTCGTGGCTGACCCGACTTCTTCGCCACCACAACCATTCGTGCGCACCATTCTGTCGCTTCTCCTGGGGGGACTTCTTGGATGACGCCCTTCCACATGTCTTCTTCAAGCTGGGCCTTCACCTCAGCTTCCCAGTGCTTGGGAACTGTTGCAGGAGTATGGCATGTGTATGGCACGGCGTTCGGCATCAGATGGATGTGGTGGGGCTCCCCCACCATCACTGGTAATGGTTCCCTGGTCGTATTGAATGTCGTTGACGAGAAGTGTTGGAGTAACCATTGCTCCAAGCGTGGGACGTTCTCTTCGATGGGTGGTAACGGAACTGACGATGGTCTGGGTGGTGGGGTTGTGTCGGTAGACGCACTCGCCGATATTGGACTTGGAAGATGGTGTGGAAAGTCGTTTGGGACAAGTCCGAGGTCTTTACATACAGCAAGAGAGAGATAAAGCGACTTGGCCGATTTGACGAAATAAATCTCTTGTACACTTGTGCGATTCCAGCTGTAAGTTGGCAACATCTCTTAAGCCAGCATGGCGCTGCAGCAGCGTAGGCCTTACATTGAAAAACGACAGGATCTCCGTGCCTGCAACACACACTTGAGCCCCTGTATCGGCGACAGCACTCACATTCATGAACCTGGGCCCCTCTCTCTCCGCTACCCTGACCAGCACACCACCCTGTGGTGGGGTTCAACGGTGCCTTCTTGCTTCTGCAGCATTTCTTGACATGCCCGGTCTTCTGGCAGTTATGGCAAATAAGCAACCTTGCCGGGCATGCGTTTCTTTCAGGGGTATGACTACCTCCGCAGTTCCCGCACATGCGCCTAACGGTGATGGGGTCCGACGGTGGCTGGCTCCTCCTGCCGTGTGCAGCAGCCGTCTCGGGGATAGCGGCTGCGCTACTTTCAAATTCTACTGGTGCAATTTCTGTACCTTGCTGCCTACCGCTGGCATCTTGCTTGGCAGCCTCAAACATGCAACACATTGCCCGCAGGGCATCGACACTCGCAAATGACTCATATGATTGAAATAATTGTCTTTTTAACACTTGATCCCCTAATCCCACTATAAGTTTCTTCAACAACATATACTCTGAAAGATTAAAATTACAATTGGGGCACTGAAACTCGCAGTCTGTGGCTTTTTGAGAGCTACGCAAGAAAAAGTCACTGACACTTTCGTTATGGCCTTGCGTCATGCTGAAAAACTCTGACCACTGAACTGCTTGGTTTGATGCATGAAGGACGAGTTTGGAGACAGCATCCAGTGCCTCCTCATTCGAAAGGGCGCTCCAGGTTGTTGCGCTGTACCTGGCATCGAGGGGACGCAGCAGCGCCGGTGTGCAATACAGTCTCACGTGGTGGACCGTTTCGTCGGCCGGCACCTTGCAAAGTCGAAGCCAACACTCCATTGACCTTCACCACGATCGAAACGCGGCCATCGACATCTCCATTTCACATTTCCACATGTTCCACATGTTCCAGATAGGGCAGCGTTGGCGATACCGATTTGGAGGGCCTTGAGGGTACGTTGCTGTTGCGCCAGCCATAGTTGCGTACGTGCAGCATTATAAGGAGCTGGCGAATAGGAGCCTCTAAGGCCAGTAGGCCTTCGGGCAGTTACTGTAGGTCTTCTTGGGGTGGGCATTCTGCTTCACATGTGTGAGCATAGGTAACTCACTGCGCCATGTAGGATGTTAGATGCCCATCAATAACATCTTAAAATAAGCCAAACTAGGCACTAAGGCAAAGACCTCCTTGTCCTCTACCGACCATAGCCATTCATTACTACCCCGTGTCTTAAACTTCCTACTGTAAAATGCAATCAGATGGAGTCTCCCATCGAAATGTCTGCATAAGGCAGGCCACTATGCCATCCGGACTAGTATCTGTTACCAAAGTGAAAGGAAGCTCAAAATCAGGAAACTTCAACACTGGGGGATTAACTAAAGCATCCTTAATATTCTGAAAGGCTGACTGCTGTCTGTCAAACCATACAAACTGTGCATCGTCCCTCAGGACATCTGTCAATGGAGACACTAAAGTAGAAAACCCCTTCACAAACCTACAAAAAAAATCCAGCCATACTCAAGAAAGACCGAGTCTGTTTCTTATTCTTGGAAGTAGGAAATTCTACAATCACCCTAACTTTATCCTCATTCTAACTCTTTAGAAATGACATAACCCAAATATATCATCTGCTTCTTCAGAAAATTACACTTAGCTAATTTTATCTTCAAACCGGCTAACCTAAGCCTCCTAAAAACTTCCCTAAGAACCTCTAAATGTTACTTTACAGAATCAGTGACAACTAAGATATCGTCCATATGTACAAAAATGGACTTCCCTAACAAGCCATACAAAACTGTATTCACAAGCCTAGTAAATGTCGTAGGACTACCTGATAAACCAAATGGCATCAGCTTGAACTCATAATGTCCATTCGGTAAAGAGAACGCCATATATTTGCGACTCTCCTCGCTAAGCAGTACTTGCAATTACCCTTGCATCAGCTCAATTGAAGAATAAATATTCTTGTCCCCAATCTCAACAAATAAATCTGGCAAACATGCCACAGGGTAACGATTGGGAATGGTTTACTTGTTCAACTTCCTAAAGTCCACACAAACCTGGACTGAACCATCCTTCTTAGGCAGCGTTAACAACAGAAAATTAAAAGGTGAGGAACTGGGCCTAACAATGCCTTCCTCCTCCCACTTATTAACCTCTTGCTCTACCTGTTCTCTAATTTTAAAAGGAATCCTATATGAAGGGACAAAAATAGGCTTAGTCTTATCCTCTAAATGAACCTTGTGTTCTAACACAATTGTTATCCCTAACTTATCCCCTTTAAGTGCGACTATGTCCGCAAACTCAGCCAGAACATCTTCCACACCCTCAATATATTCTTTAAAATCAGCATTGGCTAAATGATCCCTAAAAACCTGCCTCCTAGCCTGTAAATCTGAAAATTCACACATGTCCCCGCTATTTCACACACATGTCCCCAACAATAGCAACTGAATTATCTTCATCAACCTAGTCAACAAAATTGACAGCATAAGTACTCTTCTGATAGTTCCGAACTGAAACATTACAGTTTAGCAACTCCCCTGAACTCGATACATTGCTTATAGAAACCATACACACTACCCTCTTCAACTTTTTGCTACCCTCATCCACCCACATCTGTCTGGGTTTGCCAGATTTATTTGTTACGAAATCCAAATGTGGTCAGTTCGAAATCGTGTCGTAAATGTCTTGTCACGCACAAATAATGCGCTCGAAGGGTGGCATAATGCTTTTAATAGGAGAATAGTTGTTAAGCAGGCATCTTCAGAAAAGCTGGTTAAGAAACTGAAAAAAGAACGAGCAAATACAGGAATGTTGTTATCTTAAATAACTCAGGGGAAAGAAACTGGAAGGCAGAACCTAAAACATATTAGAATCAACCAGAGATGAAAGGACCTAGTCACAAATTATAATCCAAATCAAGGGATCCATTTCTTAGCAGCAGTTGCTCATAATTTGTAACACTTGTATCGTTAATAAAGTTTTAATTAAATATGTTTTTTGTAACATTTGTATCATGGATAAAGTTTTAAATAATTATTTTTTAATAAATAAATTTTGTGTTTATTGATACAATTTTTATCAATTATGGGTTTTGTTTACCAAATCTACTATCATGTTATGTTCTCTATAAAGTTTTCATTTATTCCTTCGACATTTTGTCCCCTTCGGACATATTATGTTATTTTGCCCATCGACATTTTGCCCATCGACATTTTGTCCGTCGACGTTATCACCGTCGACATTATGCCAGTCGGCATTTTGTCTGCACACTAAGGAACACAGGAGGTGACTAAGCTGAGGATCTCTGTTGGAAGTGCTAGAAAAAAATATACAGTTGATTAAGGTACAAGAGACCCTTTAATAATGATGATGAAAGCCAAACTGAATGCGTTGGAATTAGAATGAAGCTTGAAAAAGAAATGAAGACGAGCTGCGAATTACGTAGGAAGGATGAAGAAACAACAGAATATAAACAAAGAAGTGTAGAAGTCTCCAGGAGGTGAATATAAAACTATCAAATTAAAGGAACTAGATACCATACCTAAGGAATTTGCAAATTCTTAGTAAAAGTGGTATAGTAAAGAGGTAGTGCTGCCATTATAGATTATAGGTAAAGCATCGAGTACACGGTTTTGGACCTGTCGAGAGAGCATCGAGGAACCAAGAACCGGAAGATCACTGCAACCTGGAGAAGGAAATAAACTTGAAAGTTTTTCAAGGAGTTTCCTTCTGTTTTCTACTTTGAACCAGGCATCGCTTCTGTATATTCGGTCTTCATCCGAATATTGTTTCCAATCAGGGTATAATTCAGGATACGGATGTTCATGAAACTGAAAGGTAAGGGCTAACCCAATCCACAGTGATCCAAATTATTGTCTTCTTTTTGACTTCAATGATACAGGTTATATGCTGTTTGTTTGTTTTTTATTTTTATTTTGAGAGAATTTATGTCATTAAGCTGATTTGTTCGTGTTTTTCTCTTTCATTTTCTACGTGGGAAAGTTATATCCTGTTTTTACTCTTCCATTGTACCCTCCATAAACTAAATTGATACGCAGCCAAGTGAGATTTATTTAAATAGAGTCAACAGACGATAATTATGAAAGGGAGACGTTTAGGTTCAGTTTCAGCGTTCCTTTTTTGTCTCCTCCGACGAATTCCTTTCACGAGGCTGTCTTTCGTAAAGGTTCGTCTCTATACAAGAACAACCTACGGTTCGGTGCAGAGACTCAAGAGCGGAATAAGGGATGTTCTGCTTTTACACCCCTGCCCAGAGAACAACGGGAGGCAAATATCTTGGATAAAAATGATTGATATATATAATATATATATATATATATATATATATATATATATATATATATATATATATATGTGTGTGTGTGTGTGTGTGTGTGTGTGTGTGTGTGTGTGTGTGTGTGTGCCCTGTCGTCTTCGAATTTGAACTGTCTTCTTCTCTCTCTCTCTCTCTCTCTCTCTCTCTTTCTCTCTTCTGCAGAGAATGAATTCAGCGCTTGAATATAAATTGTATTATGCGTCGCGAAGTGCTACACCAAAAGCTATCAGTTAATCTTTATTTTTTATGAAATACTTTTTCTTCGGAGGGTTCTGAAGTTTTCTGTCGGAGTCTGATTTATGGCTGAGAGTTTCCTTTGCTTGTAGTGAACTGAGTCTCCGAATTAAATGATTTGATCAGTTTCTTTAAAGTTTTCATTTGCCTTTGAAGGTGTTGCTGGATTTAAAATGCCAAAGTCTCTTTTTGCATATGTGGTTAGACAAGCAGTGACTTTTGCTTTATTACTGAGTGATGATTTTCTTTTTGGCATTAAACGCTTCCCTTATAGCGCTGATCTTACGATTAGTCTAGTCAGCACTTGGATGGGTGGCTTTAAAGCAACGTCGGGCGCCATTGGCATAAGCCCCAGTAGACAATATATGACAGGACTAATGGCTAACAGCCTCACCCCAAAATTCTGGTTTAGAAATAGACGGGTAATACCTTCTGGAAACACTTTCTCCAAACAGTATTTGAATGTAAATCATGACATCTGAAAAGATAACATATATCAAGTTTCACATAATTATATTTTGTAACGTCAGTAGATGTTCTTCAGACTTTTTTTGGCAGCATGTGTCAGTTTTCGCTCTGGGAGAGAGGGTGACTCAACGTAGGTCGTGTCTCACGTTGGCTTTTCGCTTCTTGAGATGAGTCGGCTCAAAAAGCCAGTTTTACATTCCACTGTTGGTTCGCTGTGTTGTACACAAGACCTTCATTACATGAAGAGAAATGTTCGTTCGCTTCCCACACACTTTCTATTATATTAGGTACGCGGCACTTAATCTTGATCTCCTCAGCAGCACTAACACACCCACGCAACATATATGCTGTATGTACATATACGCGCAAAGACACATTCAGTCAGGTGCTAAAGGGGTTTCTCCGTCTTGTTTCGTCAAGTCATTCAGAACTTAGAATCAATAACCGAAACGTGAATTTTATTTACTTCGAGTCTAAGGACTACATGGTTATGTGTTTCCGCTGTTTTCAATGAAGTATGCTGATGCACTCTCAGAGAGAGAGAGAGAGAGAGAGAGAGAGAGAGAGAGAGAGAGAGAGAGAGAGAGAGATCCGGTTTTAAGGTAAACTTTAGGAGAGCCTAGTGGTGTTGACCTTGCTTTCATACTCTTTGAGAAAACGAGCCCCATTCTTTCGTTCCTGAGATATAATTTAAGATCCTATAACTGCAAGAAGCTGAATGGGCTCTTCCGCATACCGTATTTATAAGGTTTTTGCAATCGTTTATGTCATTCAACGCACTTCGTGACATTCTTCAGAGTTTTGGTTTAATAAGCTAGTCTCTCTCTCTCTCTCTCTCTCTCTCTCTCTCTCTCTCTGCAGTAACATTAATAGCTTTAATATTATTTTCTTTTATTAACATGATTATTATAATGAACAGATTATACTTTACAAAGAACATATTGTTAGATTTGCTAGAGATTTTGTATTACGTGCAATTACTGTCCTCTTTCTAATTTGTTTCATAAGTTTGTTAATCTTTTAAGCTATTTAAAATGGATGATGTCCCCGAACAAAGGCAGTTCTTAAATCAGGGGTATTAAAAAGTGGACTGTGACCTGGGGAGTTAGTACCTCGGTTTAATCAGTCTTTCAGACTATTCAAGTTTAGAACAAGGAACCCTGATTCCCTGAGAATTGATTTGGGCGGTCATTCCTGTGTCGATCTGTCCACCAGACCATTATGGTCAGCGTTCGTGCGTAAACGCCGACTTCTGTTAAAAGCGAATGATTTTAAATGTCATCATCTTAAACATCCGGAACGTTTTATCCGTCAATATTCAACTTCCACATTATGGGAGTACCTATCCTATAATCGGATTACACGTATTTTACGAACTCCGCATATCATGGATGATTGGTTAATATATAATATTCAATCCTCTTACAAAAAATGAAATATTCATATATTTGCGAATATGTGTATGCAAGGAGAATTTTCATTTTGTCCAGACAAATCCTCATCAGTTACACAATACAAAATACGTTTTAGACTTTTATACTTACTAGTATGGTATACGGGTTTTGTGCAGAGCAAAATCTTTCCCATTTTATCTGAATTCTGTTCTTAATTTCAGTATTCTATGTTGTTATTCTAAACTTCTGAGATACCAAACAGCGCATTCATTTATAACATAGAAATGACAAAAACGATTTTTTTTTTTGCATTACGTATACTTGACGTGTGCTAAATTTTCGCAACGTTTATACTGGCGCACCTCGCTGTTGGCAGAAGCATATTTATTCAGTATATAAGAAATATTCCTTGACTGCTATTGTTCAGAACTATCACGACACCTCCGTAGCCTCATAGCTGGGCGTTAGATAGCATGCCATTCCGAGGTATAAGTACATGCACACGGGAATAGTTTCTAATGGATAGATGATGGGCAGACGTATATAGGAATTGACTTCTTGGAATGGATTTAGACTGATTGTGTTGGAGGGTTGATTGGCTGACATATTTGGGAATGAGAGATTCTCAAATAAAGTGGAGTTATGTTCAGCATGGAATGTCATTGATCTCTAATGGAACGATGATACTTACTGTGTTAAAAGTATGGATGGCAGAGAATGCAGTGACTTAATTATGAGGGTATTTTGAGCGCTTACTATTTGTAGATATGCTTGAAAGGTAACATATTTAATCAAATTTCAAAAGGAAGTTAGTGGCTGTCGTATCTATAACTGTTTAGCAAATAATATTTAATTACTTTCTAGGCGATATTGGACAAGCAAATATGCTCTGGTAAACACGGAAGGGAACATGTTATGCTGCAGATTACTGACAAGCCACTTCATATTTGTGTATAGAGGGCGAAAAAACTATTCCTTGGTGTATGTAAATGTTTTTAGCATACCAGATTTTCAAAACAAAAAACGTCTTGGGATTGGCGTATTTTCCCCCAATTAAAGAAACACTAGTACTAATCAAATATGTATCGATGCATTTATGATATTTTTTCAGTCAAAGACCTGGGCCTTTGAGTTAGTGTATTTCCCTAATGGAAGATATCAGTTTATGCATGCATTCTTGACACGTAGGGTGTTTTTGTGTATATCTTTGCCTTATTCATTTATAAAACGTTGAAAAAAGACACCGCTGAAGCTAAAGGGACGCTAATCATTCCTTGAAAGTTGGTATGTGAAACTTTTCGGCCAGTGATTGCACATTCACGATTAGAAAAGCTAAGCAAGATAGATGGCTGAATCACTGCTTTCGTCCCAGGCAAGTTCGTTTGTTCCTCTGCGTGACAGGATCAAACTATAGCGGCAGTTTTGTTTAACTGCAATATTCGCAGTTGTTTGGGTTATTTCTCTTTTAGAAAAGTGTTAATATTTACAAAGTTAAGTATACTTTAGTTTAACCAGACGACTGAGCTGATTAACAGCTCTCCTAGGGCTGGCCCGAAGGATTAGACTTATTTTACGTGGCTAAGAACCAATTGGTTACCTAGCAACGGGACCTACAGCTTATTGTGGAATCCGAACCACATTGTACTGAGAAATAAACTTCTGTCACCAGAAATAAATTCCTCTAATTTTTCATTGGCCGGCCGGAGACTCGAACTCGGGCCTAGCCGAGTGCTAGCCGAGAACTCTACCGACTCGTCCAACGAGCAACTGTTAATCCTTACAGAACATACATATATTTACTTTTTATATGAAGATGTGATGCAGGAAAATCGTGTATTTTATGGAAATGAGGGACGTGTTGATAATAACAGATTTATGACTCTTTCATATATATATATATATATATATATATATATATATATATATATATATATATATATATATATATATATATATATACATACACATACACACACACACACACACACACACACATATATATATATATATATATATATATATATATATATATATATATATATATATATATATATATTCCTATAAACCTTTTCCTCTTAGAGAGATATTTTAGTGTGAGTTCTAGTTCTGTGATACATCCATACATTCATAATTAAACGCAGAATCACACACACATATATAAATGTAAATGAAAAAATAATGTTACACCTTACTACTGCAAGAGTGAAACATTTCCGTCTGAAATTTTGCATTTTAATTTTCTTCTAGCCTTCCTTATTGACCATTAGATTTCCGAAGCAAGGTGTTCTTGCAGTTAGGATAAGGAAATCAACGGTGCGACATAGCTTATCGAAACAACATAATACGAAATGTGAGGTAATACCAGTTTTATATGATGGTTACAGAAATAATAAAGGTTCACTCATTTCCCCCCTCTGTTTCCTTCACTTTTCACCCCAGATTCAGAACAGATTGAATGAGAATATGGCTGCTACAAACGTTTTATCTTAGAGGGACTTTTCTCCCCGAGCATATCTTTTTCTTCCCTGTAATACGCAACTATATTATAGGACTCTCTTTTGCTCTGTCTATATGAGTGCTCGTGTGTATGTGTGCTGCGCATATACGCATTGTTTTACACTTGAGGTTACAGACGACACATATTTTTAATGCCTTCCCCTAAAAGGTTAGGTTTTTTGCGCAGCTTGTTTGGTAGGTCTCGATTAAAATTTGACAACTTTTCTGCCAGAGAAACTACGCCAGATCTTCATTAATATCCACTTGAATTTTTCATATTCTTGGATTCACTCATTCAGTGGTTCCAATGCTTTCCTTCAAATCCGATTATCTTTTCTAGAGACAAATGTTAAAATGAGAGAGAGAGAGAGAGAGAGAGAGAGAGAGAGAGAGAGAGAGAGAGAGAGAGAGAGAGAGAGAGAGAGACGGAGAGGAACCTGTACACAGATATATCTTGACCGTGGAGTTTCTTACCCATAGATTATAGTCGCAACACAAGGAAAAAATGTGCGATGACTAAATGCACGTTACTGCATATACCTTGTTACGACATAGACAGCACTACTGCACCTATTGATCATTTCAATAAAATAAAAAAATGTTGGGGCCTTGGACAAAATTAAATTTCCCTGAAAGGTTCAGGATGGGTATACTAAAATTAATGTTAAATGCATTTACCTTGGCAGAGATTTTCAACTGTTCATTGCCCTTTCTGGTCATATATATGCTCACAGGACAGTCACAAGCTTACAAACTCACGATGCATGCAGACCCGTGCACATCTGGGCGAGGGTTAGCGATGTACTAGAAAAGGTATGGCAGAGCTAAAGAGTCTACCGTGGAAGTGAGTAAGAAAATGGTCCACTGAGTGACTGGCCATTCAATTGGTAACAAATTCCTGTTTAACTGAACTATGATAACAACTTGGTTGAAAGTGAGAATAAGTTAGGAAGCACTAGTTATTATTAGCATTGGATTTTCCCCAGAGTATCCAACGGAAAATTAGCACATGTAGTAAGTACCACTGGATGAAAGGCACTGACATCCACAATGCTGTTTGTCAGAAGTCCTCCAAATGGTAATTAATGATGTAAGAATAAAGGAACAATTCTGGCTTCTAGGAGAGAGAAAATTTTGGAACATTCCTAAAATGACTGATAATGTGGACTGGGTTTCATTCTTCTGTAAGATGTAATACTTGGAAAGACAAGCTGCTCTATCCACAACAAGCATTACCGTCTGGAGACGAGGTGGGTAAGAGGTAGTGTCTGGATACTTACTAATTTAATGTTGCAAATTTCTGACAACACCTGGACTTCTGCGAACGGATAGGTAGCATCTAACATCAAAGTAAGACAGGCCTAATTTTATGGTCAAGTGTGTTTTCTCTCACCTGGAAAAAAGTTAATACTTCATTGTACAAAATAAGGAAAGTTCCCCATTACATATGGTTCGAAAGCTTGAAGCATTTTACATTTACAGATGGTTTTGGTTGTACAAATGAGATATTGTAGTTCCTGGAAATACAGGAAAACCACTGCCTCAGCCATCCATCTCTGACTAATTTTTTTGGGGGGGAATCTTGATCTTCTGTGGTAGGTCAAGTTTGTTGTTTTGGATGGTGGATGCCTGGAAGGACCAAGCAGTGCCCTACAGCACTCGCCCCCCCGACAAAAAGAGACTCATGGAGATGGACCATTGTCTGGGATGTCTATCGAGACCCAGGTAGTTCTCCCATCCACTGACATCTGGTAGCACTTGTCTCTATGCTGCAGGATTCGGTAAGGTCCAGAGTAGATGGGGGAGAGGGGCACCAGTGTGCATCATTTCTGATAAATGCATATTTTGTTCAGCCTAGTTCTTCGGGGACATATGTTTTTAAGGCTGCATCGCATGTTCTTTTTTTTGGCATGATTTGTTTTAATGCTTGACGGACATCGGAGGGGGTGGCTGACTCTGTTGGGTTTTGGAAAATGTCTGCTGGTATTGCCAGTGACTGTCCGTAGAGTGCTTCTGCCAGTGACACATTAAATGCTGCATGTAGGGCCATCCTCAGTCCAGATAAAATCCACGGCAACTCTTTTCTCCACCTCCTGTCTCGACATTTGGTGGTGAGTGCTGCTTTCAAGGAGTGGTGGAACTGCTCTATCATACTATTTGCTTATGGGTTGTATGCTGCTGTGTGTTTATTTTTGTCACAAGGCTGGAGGCGAAGAGCTCCATAGGGTAGATGTGAAGCTAGCCCTCCTATTGCTGGTGATGTACCGAGGGACTGTGCCAACTGACCCAGTTTATTATAGCCTGTGTACGACTTTCCATTGTCTGCTGTTTGACAGGTATTGCGTCAGCCCATCAGGTATTTTGGTCAATGATTGTGAAGAGGTTAAAATTAAGTATACCTTAGTTTTACCAGACCACTGAGCTGATTAACAGCTTTCCTAGGGCTGGCCCGAATACCCCTCAGAGGGGGTTAGGGGTCCTACAATGTCGACGTGAATGTGGGCAAGTCATCGCTTCATTGTACTGAATTGTCATATTCCTGACACTGTAAGCCTCATGACCTTGGATTTTTGGCAGGAGAGACATTCTCGAGCCCATTTCTTGATGTCCGACTTCATGGGCCACCAGCTGTATTGTTCCAACAGGATGTGGGCGGTGGAACGACCGGAAGGGCGTGACAGGTCATGGGCAAGACTGAAAAACTCCCTCCTTAACCTTACTGGATGGGCATGGTCATATGAGGAACTATAAGAGGTTCTGAGTGAACGCCGGGCTAACTCTTATGAGGATTAATATTGGGCGCCATAAGGTTTGGACGAAATTAGTGGTAAAAATGTGCATAGCACTTCAATTGGCCATAAATGATTTAAGGCAATTGTATTAGCTCAGTACGGAAGAGAGGTAGATCAGTCAACCTTGGGATTTCATGGGGGCATGTACTGCCTCTCCATAGCTCCAGGGCATCTCTTTTTACTTGCTCATAATTACCCAGGGATTGCTGTTGGTTTTAGTTCTTATCTTTTATGATAGTAGTCCAGATATAATTGTAATTTTAAAAGTAAAGTGCAAAGAAATATAAGAAAAAACATATAACCCTCACAAAAAAGTACTGCATCTCCTCATCTCAGTAAATCTCGTAAATATTTTACAATAAATATACTCAGAATTTGTTACTGATTTTAGTTCTTATCTGTTATGATGTGTGAGCTGTAATTATAATTTTACGAAATAAAATAAAATAAATTATTAGAAAAAACATGCATAACTTTGTACAATTAGCATATTTTTATGAGTGTCTTGTTAAAGAGGCCCCACACAGGGTTGTAAATAGTCACTTTCAACTTCCCATGGATGGTACAGAAAAATTTGTAGAATTTTTTTTCCTTACACCATGGTCAATGATTGTGAAGAGGTTAAAATTAAGTATACCTTAGTTTTACCAGACCACTGAGCTGATTAACAGCTTTCCTAGGGCTGGCCCGAATACCCCTCAGAGGGGGTTAGGGGTCCTACAATGTCGACGTGAATGTGGGCAAGTAATCGCTTCATTGTACTGAATTGTCCTATTCCTGACACTGTAAGCCTCATGACCATCTTTCCATTGATGTGTTTTTTTCTTAAATTTGCCAACCTAAAGTTTGCCTGGTCTGGGGGTGTGCTTAATATACATTTACCCCATCCCTTAAGGGTTAAGGTCAACAGTAAGTAGGAGCGAGGGAGTGATGGTTGTTTCGCAGGTGATGGTCGCCTCTCCATTGTCTATGGCGAAATCCCTCCGCATGAGGGCAGGACTTTCCCGCCGAAGTTGCTGAAGGTCCTCATCATCCTTCTGGGCTCCTGTGATCTCGGGATATGATATCCCGATTTGGATGGTGTTGGTGGTATTTCTGGAAAGGGTGTCTGTGATGTTGTTGGAAGAGCCCTTCAGGTACCTGATTTATGGTGCAGGAGAACTCAGATATTGCAGACAGGTGACACTGTTGCCGTACCGACCAATAGTCTTCGCTTTTGGTGAAGGCGTGGACCAAGGATTGATAGTCCATTTGCACCATGAACTGCCTTCCCTCGAACATGTGTCCGAAATGCCGAATAGTGCAGTAGACTGCCAGCAACTGTCTGTCTAACATGGAGTATTTCTGTTCCACTGGAGATAGCTTTTTGCTAAAGAATGCCAACAGCTGTCGACTTTCGTCTGTATCCAGCTCAAGTACCACACCCATCGCTGTGTTTCTTGCATCAGTCATCAGGCTTAGGGACCTAGGGGATAGAGGAAACATCAGTGTTGTCCCTGAACTCAGGACTTTTTTGGCTGTCTCTTGTTTGTCATACCAACATGATGATTTTTTGTTTTCCCTTTAAGCATTCATATAAAGGGGACATGATTTCAACTAGGTTGGGTATGAATCAGTGGTAACAGTTGATCATGCCAGCAAATTCTTGGATTGCTTTGATGGCATTTGGCCTTGGGAAGTTGGTGATAACTTGGACCTTCACTGGGAGGGGTTTGACCCCTTCAGGGCTTATTTGATGGCCAAGAAATTCTACTGTATATTTTTTCCCATTCACATTTATCTTCCCACACTACTAGCCCATTTTCTCTACGTCCGTTATGTACTGTTTTATTGGAGTTGAATATCAGGATATCAGCAACAAAAACGATGCAGCAGGACAATTCTCCCAGTATCTCATCCATGTGGTGTGGGTGCTACCAGGAATTGATAGTACTCCTTCAGCATGTCAGTTTTTGTGAATACTTTGGCACCTTCTAGCTGGTTTGTTAGGTCAGTGACATTAGGCAGGGGGTATCTGTCTGGTATTGTTTTGACACAGTCATCGGCAGTAGCTGCATAGCTGCCATGTACCATCTGCTTTAGGTACCATGTGGAGTGGGGATGCTCATGTTCTGGAGGCTTTCTGGCAGATTCCTGCCTGTTCCATGTCATGGAATACTTGTTTGGCGTAAACTAGTTTGCCCAGGGCCAAACATCTGAAGCATGCATGGACTGGGGGTCCCCCAGTGATGATGTGGTACTTGATGTGGTGCTTTGTTGGGCTTGTTAGGTCATGCTGGAGGTCGTCTTTGAATACTTTGGGAAATTCCTGAAGGAGGCGATGGATCTCTGGTCCTGATGTGGGGTTTGTTGTTGTTCTTGGAGTGATAGGTGCTTTAGGGCCATCTCCCTGAATCAGCTGCTGTCTTGCTGCATCTAACAGCATGTTGTGGGCTTTCAGAAAATCTGCTCCTAGTAGTGCGATTGTGACGTCTGCTGTGATGAATGTCCAACTGTATGGTTTGCTGTTGAATGATAATTTCATAGTACTTTTTCCATACATTTGAGTGGGACACCACTGGCAGTAGACACCTGAGAGTGCTGGGGGTGGGGTTGAGGCATTCGTGCTGGTTGGCTGGATCGAACGATTTACATGTGCCCGTGTTGACGAGGAACTGTGTTGGACATATCATCTGTGACATAAAATTTTGCTTGTACCTGGAAGAAATACAAGCAAAAGGTAGACTTGTTGCCCTTTACAATGCAACCAGTCTGCCTGTTGCTGATGGTTAGTTGCTTGGGCCGCTGCTGTGGCCCTCTTGCATGTTTTTTCATGGTAGGCAGCTGTTCTAGTATTTTCAGGCCTCCCTCCCAAATCTCCAGTGGAAGAAACATAGACCCTTCGGAAGTTCTTCTCTTTTGGTCCTGTGTTTATGTTTGTTCTCCTTCCTGTAGTTTTGAAAGCATTGTATGGGAACAGGGGGACCATCTGGCTTGCTGTCCAGTTCTGTCACTTTGATGCTGTGGTTGTAAGGTGGCTGCTGCTACAGGTGGTTGAGTGGGTTCTGACAATGTCTTGGCCAGATAAACTGCGTCTACCATTTGCAGGAATACGTCAAGGGGCATGGTGGATGTGTTGGGTATTGCAGTGACTGTTTGGCATGGCAACTTGGTCAGGAGGACCTCCCTCACATGGTCTAGCATCGTTTCTGGTCGACCGCCTGTGGTGGGGATTGTTATTAGCCATCATTTTTGTTTGTAGACATGTGAGGGCTGTTGGTCTTCTATTGCTGATCCTGTGTTTTCTAGGAATATCCTAACTCTGAGGGCAGGGGGCATGCTGAAGGATGACCTCAGTTGTGACTTCAATGTCTTGTTACGTGGTGGTGGTCTGTGGCTTGGCTAGACACTCTGTGATTTGTTCGAGGACATCATCTGGCAGGAACTCAAGGACGGTGTCAGCTTTGCGTGATGATGATGTGTTCTTCTTGGATCTGAATATAGTCTCTGTTCTGAAGAACCAGGCCTCTGGGTTGTGCATCATGAATGGGGACAGGCATACATATGCAGCTGCATGTCGTCGCTGGCTAGGCTGGCTGTGTCGGTCATCTCACTGGTCACCAGTGTTGAGACAAGGTGAGTAAGAGGCAGCATCTGAGTACTTACTAATTTGATATCACAAAATTCTGACAAGACATGGACTTCCGTGAATGGAAAGATAGCATCTAACATCAGAGCAAGACAGGCATAATTTTACGGTCAGGCGTGCTTTCTCACCTAGAAAACAGTTAACAATTCTTTGTACAAAATAAGGAAAGTTCTCCATTACATATGCTTCGAAAGTTTGAAATGTTTTTCATTTATAGATGGTTTTGGTTTTACAAATGAGTTACTGTGTTCCTGCAAATACATGAAAATCACTGCTTCAGCCGTCCATCTTTGACTTGTGTTTTCTGGGGAAACTCGATGTTCTGCAGTAGGTCAGGTTTGTTAATCTGGACGGCAGATGCCCAGAGGGCCCAAGCTGGGCCCTACAGCCGAATGGTTTGAGAGTTTCAATTACCCTTGGAAAAGCAGTTTAAAAGAGACTTGCCACAGGCATTTTGTCACAAAAAGTTAAAAGTTAGCTTTAACACCCAAAAGTATAATTAAAGACAGGAAAGTATTTCGGTCTGCTCAAGTCATTATCTATTCTGAAAATAAACAAAAGTCAAATAGCGAAGGAATCTTAGCCATGTCATTTGTACATTTCCACAGCATTTGCTGTGGAAACCGAAGAATGTTAATTATGCTTCTGATTTTCCTGCAGCATCCCCTCTTCCAATTTTACATTCACTTTGCCAACGGTTTATCTTCATGACTTGATTCGTAATGCTACCAGGAAGATGAGAATTTACCCAATAACAGAGTTGATATCTCACCTAAAATGGGGATCTGGGGTTCAATTCCCAGATCCTAAGGCAACACTATTTCTGGGCAGGTGGGGGGGTTGGCCTATGGAAAGTTATTTTGGTGTCAAATGTCATTGCCGTTGTGTCGGAATGTCTGGATTTGCTTAAAATTAAAAGCAATAGCTGCAGTACTGACTTCCTCAAGAGCTTAGGACTGTGTAAAAACTTATACCAAATAGATATAAATACCAATATAGTGCTTTTAACTTGATAAGCAATATTCCAATTCATGAATATATATAGGGACGCATGTACATGACATACCTTGTTTCTTAAAGCCTGCTAATTCCAGCCATAATGTCAGTGTTATTCAGGACTCACAAAGGGCATGAGGATCCCAATTCCTATGGTTTTCAGTGTTTCTCAGGAAAATTGCTAACTCAAGGTCCCTAATTAATATTTACATTGCCATAAAGCCATCAACGGGACTTCGCAGTCCTTCCTTTCCTTTTTTGTAACTCGGTAGCAATACTCTTTCTTGTATTTTCTTTTTTATAATTCGCAAACCACTTTTTTTTTTTTTTTTTTTTTTACACACCGAAAACGCCTTGGGATGTGCGAACACATGTTTCTAACTTCTCAACTGCTGAGGCTGATTTTATGTAGAGATGGAACAAATTGCAGTCATAACAGACAAGGTTCCAGTCCAGCTTAAGTATTTCTGTATTAATCAACAAACTGTCCTATATGCCAGACATTAGCAACACTGCAAGACCCTCGTCGTTAGAGAAAAAAGGACCCCTGTATTTTTCAACAGAATGCTTTTTTATTTATCTGTGTGGGTATATATGCGAGCATGTATGAATTAACACAGTTGGTTTACATACAATAATACTCTTTTATACTGTATATTTTGAAGGAGATGTTATTGTAGAAAATCAGAGGTAAATATCTTATTTGCATAAATGCATACATTTGGAAAAATATGCGTGATATATTTCCAAATTTACGTTCATGTAAAAAAAATGACGAGAGAGAGAGAGAGAGAGAGAGAGAGAGAGAGAGAGAGAGAGAGAGAGAGATGATTCTGGAATGGAGATGACTGAACAGAAAAGTAAAAAAAAAAAAGAAAGGAAAAAAGTGTCACCTCCCCCCTAACTCGCGTAATTCCTTTGGCAGAACAAGTAGTGATCAGACAGGTTTTCGTGCTCTTGACTCCCACCCCCACCATCCAAACACCCGGAATCCCTCCACCCTTGCATAATTTGTAAATCTCTCTCTCTCTCTCTCTTGCTCAGTGAACAATCTCCTGTTATATATATATACATATATATATATATATATATATATATATATATATATATATATATATATATATATATATATAAAAATAGAATACAAAGAATAAAAAAATAGAATACAAAGAATAAAAACATGGAACTTATGAAAACCCAACATTTCTTAAAAATTAAACTGAAAGATACTAAAAAATATATTAGAACAACTTAAAATGTTTTAAAAACATTAAAAAATAATAATATAGGAACGTTTAGTACCTAACTCTATGGGGGATATGATCAGAGTGACACTCTCAGTTCTCAGGAGGACGACGTCGACTTAGGCTATATATACAACAGTGGAAGAGGTCTGGCTGTTTAGGGAAGGAACACGCTGCTTGATCATTGAAGATTCCAGGGTGGAGAGAGAGGAGAGTTGCCATCTCAAATTTTCAAATGTCGCTAGGCTCGCCCCTAAAACTCGCTAGAATGTCAATGAATCTCAATGAAGCATCGATTAATTTAAGAAGGTTACGAACTGTCTAACTTTTGCTATATGAACATCTGTTCTTCGATTGAATAATGATATGTAGTTTTTAATAAGCGCACTTACCGGTTACTCAATTATCACTGCATCCCAGTCCTCCTCCTCAGAGTCATCAATTATACGAAGAGGCAGACTGCTTGAAGCTTTTGATCAAGGTCTAGGGAATTCTCTAGACCTTGCTTTTGATGTGGCTGCTTGATCCAAAGTGCCGTATGTCTCCAATGTACCGATTTTTCTAAGAATATCATTTGGTAAACTGCATTTTGAACAACAGGTATTATATCTTTTTAACCCATATTTTATGACAAGAATTGCTTTGAGTGCTAACAGTTTCATTTTATTTCGGAACTTTGACTTCACCAAATTCATATCGCTAAATGTGCGCTCTACGTCAGCATTAGAATGTGGTAAAGATGATCCAGAGAGAGCCATTTCAGACAGATCCATGCAGGTATGGATTTTCACCTGACGCATCTCTGTAGTGTGCTACTTCTGACCAGAAATTTAGAGTACTTGATGTATCTGTCCAAACCACTTGATGTAGTTTCTTCCACCCGGCTGTGAATGAAGCGAGAATTGCTTACCAAACGGACAGGTATTTGACATGTTCAAAACGTAACTGTTCTCACCATACAGTATGAAACCAAGATTCATGTGTGTGATGAAATCTATGCAATTTGATTTCATAGACTTCATCTAATAAATTTGTTAGATTTCATCTAACAAATACAAAACTCTCTAGAATTGTCGCTAGATATTTCTAAATATCTCTAGATTTTTGCTATGTCGCTAACTGCTGAAAAAAGTCGCTAGTTAGAAACTAATATCTCTAGATATAGCGACAAAGTCGCTAAATTGGCAACACTCTTAGGCGATAACATTAAAATCTTCTTAAGATAATAGTTTTGCATTTTTTTAACAATGGCCTTTTTTTATATTAGAAAATTCTTTTGTTTTTAACTGATATCCTGTTCGGTGACTGACTCCAAGATGAGAATCAACTCTCACTTTGAGCAATCTCTTGGTGGCTCCCAACTTTACATTTTGGCCAAGTAAAATAATAAACCACCTGAAACTGCGTCAAAGAGGGAAGCTTATCCTTATGGTAAAACAATGAGCCGATGGTCTTAGAATTTTTTAGGCATAATCTAATATCCAGAGCGGAAAATGTATTGCGAAATTACTTTTGTACCGTTTGTTTTAATTTATTCGAATGTACAAAAGAAATGGAGGCACACATTAACAATTTTGGGACATTAGGCATTAACAGACGCGGTTGAAATCAGTTAATCAAAAAGCTGTTTACATGCTTGAATAAAAAGAAAGGATACGAAATATTTTTGAAAAATTTGCATAAAAACTGAATTTCATCATGACAGTTATGCCAGGCAGAGGATAACATAGAGTATAAGCACGGTGCAACAGCGTGATGATGCTATTTGACTTGAGCATAAAAGAGCAACTACTGTCAAAGTTCGAATCTTGGCCTACTGTAGATGTCTTTTCTAAGAACGCCAGTATTCAAACCTTGAAGAATTCGAGTAATCAAAATATCTAACAAGTAAAAAATGAGCCGAAATTTCTTCGACGCAATCGAGTTTTCTATACAGCCGCTACAGCGTATAATCAAGACCACTAAAAATAGATCTATCTTTCGGTGTTCTCGGCATAATGCTGTATGAGCCGCGGCCCATGAAACTTAACCACGGCCTGGTGGTGGCCCATCCTATATCATTTGCCAGAAGCAAGATTATGGCTAATTTAACCTTAAATAAAATAAAAACTACTGAGGATAGAGGGCTGCAATATGGTATTTTTGATGACTGGAGGGTGGATGATCAACATACCAAGTTGCAGCCCTCTAGCCTCAGTAGTTTTTAAGATATGAGGGTGGACAGAAATAGTGCGAACAGAAAAAAGTGCCGTCTTTAATTCTATGATTTTTTTCATAATCAATATATTGAGGCAGAGAGAAAGAGAGAGAGAGATGCTAAACGCCATTTTCGTCTTCACTTGTTCCCAGGTATATTTTTTCTTCATATCCAAAGAGATATGCATTCCACATTTCCGCTGTCTGTTGAGATCTATTCACCATGATGTCAGAACTACCAAGGAAATCACTGTGGTTACAATCCAGAAACTGAGTACTTTTTAAAATGCCTTTTCGAGTTACTCGATCTCTCGGTCCCTTTCTGATGTACGGCATTCGCTCTCGAAAATGTATGTACAATGAATATTAAATTAACTTGCGAAAAGCAAAAGTAATACTTCTTAAGACTGTACTTCAGTTAAGTGCAATGTTAATATGTAATTATAATCAACAACCTGAAATTAGAAACAAAATGTCATAGGAAAATGAATAAAAGAAAGTTTGTTCAGTATACAGTATGACACTCATAAGTTCAGCATACCACACACACACACATATGTATATATATATATATATATATATATATATATATATATATATATATATATATATATATATATATATATATATATATATTGTTATATGTGGGAAACCACTTATATATATATATATGTATATATATATATATATATATATATATATATATATATATATATATATATATATATATATATATATATATATATATATATATATATATATACTTATAATATATTGTTAGTGGAAAACTTCCCAAGCAAACCCAAACCTCCAAACTACCTTGCACCCCAAAATAACGTAATTTCGTACTGATGCCTAACTGAGGAAGGGCGTGAGAAACTCAGCCCCTATGTAAATTTCTCTCCATGCTCCCCATTTTGGTGCAACTGTTTATCTTTTCTAAAGATCTGGTGACCGCTTGAATGACCTCTTTTCTGATAAAAGGTGAATGGAGACGAAGCCTGCCGAAAATCCGCCAGAAAGGTTGAGTTCCCCATAAAAACTGGCGAACATGGTTTGCCAGAAGTCACCAGGATTTGAGGAAGATCCCAACATAGAAAATGAGGTGACAGAACTGCCATCTTGTGATTCCATTGACCTCTGGATGGAGCAGAAAAATAAGCTTCTGAGGTTATATAAGGCAAGAAACAGTGGTCGTCGCTCTCAGAAACACTGTGGTAGCAGACCGACGCACAACCCCTTGCACTCTCCTTATTGAGCTGACCCCTCCACGTGGTCACCTTTCGACCACCCAGTCGCATTACCTGGGCATTTTCCATTAAACTCATCCCTCCAGAACTGGTGAAATTCGACGAGGCCCCTCCATCGCTCTGTTATAAGGTAACGTCCTGACTAGAGGTTTTTTCAACAGTCACATATCTTTAATCTCCAACTGCACTCTCATTTTCTTTTCTGAAGTGCGAGTTATCACAAAGACCTGACTCACTTAGATCAGTGTGAATTTTAATGCAAGTATCTCATACCAGAATCGAGTTATCTTGGCACCCTCCGTGCAACCCTCGATTCACCCAAGATCGTTATAATTATCCTTGTGTAACCGCTGGCATTATCAAATTGCAGACAGTACATCGGCTGTGGAAACATCGACTTGTCTTGTGCTTCTTGCAGTGAAAAGGCCCCTGCAACCAATTCTTCTGTATCCCTTTCAAGAGGATTAATCATAGACTATTCAATTTTTTAACAGTGATAGCATAACTAACCACGTGGCAGCCCCTGCTGGATTTGCCTATCATTCCCCAGTCTTCTGATTGATGCATTTAATTGTAAACATATTCCATTTAAAGTAAACATAAGTGTTTGTCTACAAAGCCCCTTGTTGAAGCACGGCCCTCAGCCCAATTGTTTATTCTAGCAATTGCAGTCAAAAGCTCAAGGAATACAGTAGGCCAGGTAAGGCCAGGTAAGAACTTAAAAAAATATATATATATACATATATATATATATATATATATATATATATATATATATATATATATATGTATGTGTGTGTGTGTGTGTGTGTGTGTGTGTGTATGTATATGTATATATATATATATATATATATATATATATATATATATATATATATATATATACATATACATACATATACATATATGTATATATATATATGTGTGTGTGTGTGTGTGTGTGTGTTGTGTATGTTGAACTTACTGAGTGTCGTACTGTATACTGAATAAACTTTCTTTTATTCATTTTCCTATGACATTTTGTTTCTAATTTCAGGTTGTTGATTATAATTGCATATTAACATTGCACTTAACTGAAGTACAGTCTTAAGAAGTATTACTTTTGCTTTTCGCAAGTTAATTTAATATTCATTGTACATACATTTTCGAGAGCGAATGCCGTACATCAGAAAGGGACCGAGAGATCGAGTAACTCGAAAAAGCGTTTTAAAAAGTACTCAGTTTCTGGATTGTAACCACAGTGATTTCTTTGATATTTCTGACATCATGGTGAATAGATCTCAACAGACAGCGAAAATGGCGTTTAGCATCTCTCTCTCTCTCTCTCTCTCTCTCTCTCTCTCTCTCTCTCTCTCTCTCTCTCTCAATATATAAATTATAACAAAATTTATAGAATTCAAGACTGTTTGTGTATCTCACTCGGGCTTATCAGATTAGTCTGCAGGTGGCTTAGTGAGTCTCAGTATGGATACGGGTATTTTCCGGCTCCGACTTCCTAGGCTCATTATGATGAGGAAACTTTTCACTTGAAGATGTTAAAGCAGAGATAAAAGTTAAACGGTGATTTTTTTTTCTTTAACGCTTTGCTCGCCGTTCGAGCAATTAATACATTTAGTTTCGTTTTCATACGGTGCCCGCCCCCCTCTCTCTCTCTCTCTTCTCTCTCTCTCTCTCATGCACACAGAGACAGACACATATACACGTAAAATGATTGATTTTCTTTCAATCTTTCAAATACCAACGTATTCGTCGAGTAAATTAATATCTCGATTCTTTATTGCCACACATTTCGGTCTTATTTCCAAAATAATTCGCTGGTTGTGGGCTACAAGTCGACCTGTCAATAGCCACAAGGAAACTATTCAGTCTCTTGTACGCTCCTCCAAAAGAGATTTGACGTCATCTTTGCAAATCTCAAAACCTTCCAAACTGCCTCGGGTCTGTTCAAAAGAGTCGTGAACATAAAATGAAACGAAGATATCAACAGAAAATTAAATCAACTTTACTTGGCTGTGGCATTTCTTTGATTGGTCTAGCACAGGGTTTTTCAACCTTTTTCTCCCCACGTACCATTTTGGGTATTTTTAATGTCAATAATGTAGCCCCATCACTTTGTATAAAGTAGAAAACAAAACAAACGCAGAAAAACATTCCATTGTGTATATTTGCAAGGACTGTACTGAAGGGAAGTAAGTACACAACTCTCCTGACATAACCAACAATATTGTAAAAAGAAAGAATTCCATAAAAATAAAGAAAACTGTTGATAATTATTTAGCTGTGGCTATGCAGTCAGTGGGCGGCCAGGCCCCTAACCCTAACACCCGTGGGGAGAGCGTACCCCCTAACTGACCCAGGGGGTACGCGTACCCCAGGTTGAAAACCCCTGGTCTAGCATCTCACGAGGGACTAATCAAAAAGGGGTAATCGTGTTTTTCCTCAAATTTTTCTTATCTCCTCATTAATATTGTTTTTTGGGCATATGACTGAATCAATGGAGATTTAAAAAGAATTTTGTGATACAATCGGTGACTTGCTCTGGAGAACTGATTGCACTGATGTTCTTGTGCGCAATATGAAGTGGTGCGCTTATTATATATACATATATATATAACATTAAGCAGCTTCCTCTAACAATGAGTGATATATATATATATATATATATATATATATATATATATATATATATATATATATATATATATATATATATATATATAATGTATATGAGTGATTTCGGAGAGAAAAGTACGACAGTCGTCACTCCCACATTCATTCATAAAGTGCTGAATCATGGTTAGTCCGCCAGTGAAAACTTCCACAGCGTTAGTCGCTTCATACAACTTGTGGGCTTTGACATTTCACCTCGTCTTGCTTGCACCCTTGCGATTTCTGCGTGTTAATGTTCATTCTTTCTAACAGCTCTCTCCTCCATCTATCTAGCACTTTCTAGGTCTTCCTTTGCTGCTTCTGAACTTCCGCATTATGAACTCTTTTCGCCAACATATCAACCTACAATACTCCCATAAACTTAACTGGGCCATCTAAAACACTTTTCTACCTATATGCTAACCTTTGCATCACTTCTATATCTCTACATTTCTTCTTCTCTCATTTCTTCTTACATTGTATAAACTTTACAAATAACTCATTTTAGTAGCCTTAACCCTTTCCCTGCCATTCCCATTCAGTCTTTGCACGTCACTTTCACAAAGAATTGAATCAACGTCCGTTCATACATTTCCACATTTTCTCTCATATTACCATCACCTATTGTATTTGCTCCTAAAAACACATTCAACCCTTTTCATTCTTCCACCATCCATGTGAATATTCAGTGCTCCAAATTTACTTTGCTGTTGCTCACATCTACTCCAAACTTTTGCCATGTGAAGCACTCTCAAACCCTTTCAGTAGTTGCTGCAGTTTTCTTTATGATTCCAACTCAGTAATGCATTACTGACCTTTTCCATAACTATGGACATGTGTGTGTGTTACGCCTTGTCTTTTGGATATATATTCATATATATATATATATATATATATATATATATATATATATATATATATATATATATATATATATATATATATATATATATATATATATATATATAAATGTTACGACTTGTCCCTTGGCTATTCCGTAAGTTTTCTTGGTCTCAGGTTATGAGGTTGCTAGCATCATTCCCCTTTTCTTAACTGCCCTAGACGTTGGCACCATTTCACAGCTGGGGAGGGCGTGGGGGGGGGGGGGGTAGGCTGGAAGTGAAGCACAGAACTACCGAGCAGAAGCCTAGGGTTGTACCACTAAGCCGAGATGCCCACTTCATCATCCCTAATACCCAGAAGTATGGTCGTGTCAGTACAGATATATGAGACCTACGAAATTTTAATTTTCTTTTGTTTCTTTAAATCTTCAGCTGAAAAGAATGTCAACAGGATATAAACCCAAGAGGAGTCCAAAAGGAAATCAGCCTGCGGAGGGCGACAAGTCATAGGAAAATATGATAGATAAATGTGAGTGAAGAGAAAACAAAACCGATACACCTGAATTCAGACGTCAGAAGAGAGCCAGAATGAATTTGTTACTTGCCTAAACATTTGGAGATCAGAAGATTCCACAATTGCCGTTAGCAAACTATTTCACATTTTAGTTGCAGCCAACATAAAACTCCTAGCAAACTGAGTATTAAACCAGGTACTAGAAAACGGCATGCTCTCTCTCTCTCTCTCTCTCTCTCTCTCTCTCTCTCTCTCTCTCTCTCTCTCTCTATATATATATATATATATATATATATATATATATATATATATATATATATATATATATTCATTAACATCAACCTAGTGAGCATCTTATCTCAAAATTGCCAGTCATGAAGACACTCCTTATTGTATAAATAATACGATTGTTTAATATGAAAACGATATAAAGTACTTTTTCTTTTATTTATGTGAGCACTCTCCGTATTCATTATTTAACCTTGTTTTCACAAATTTAATAGATCTTTATATATATATATATATATATATATATATATATATATATATATATATATATATATATATATATATTTATATATTGGTAATGTTTACTTCAGATCTCTGGATTATGCACACACTTGTCAGAATTTTATAACAAAAGCCTGAATAATAATAATAATAATAATAATAATAATAATAATAATAATAATAATAATAATAATAATAATAATATTAAAAGGATGGTTGTATTATGAATTTATCTTATATAGTGTCTTTTCTATCCTCCTTATCATAAGGAGGATAGAAAAGACACTATATAAGATAAATTCGCATAATACAGCCATCCTTTTAATAAGACCTGTTTAAAAGAGGGTCTACTCCCTTCAAATAATAATCAAATAATAATAATAATAATAATAATAATAATAATAATAATAATAATAATAATAATAATATTAGGGAGAAGTCCTTCTATGAAGGCAGCACTGCTGAATACAGCAGCTGTTTCTACGGAATTTCATTTGTATAGTCTTCTGTATATACAGTATGTGTTTTCCAACCTTTTCACCATCATATGTCAGGTTTCAAAAGATCATAGAAAGATGTCTGCTATGGATGCCCGTGTACCTTTTATCTCAATTCATCCACATTTATAACTCTCTGTAGATAATCGCCAAAGCACGAGTCGAAACGTCATGGGAAATAAAACCATTAGAACAGAAAATCTTTTGATGTCCCTTGCAAACTTAATATATCAGCAATAATAATAATAATAATAATAATAATAATAATAATAATAATAATAATAATAATAATAAATCCGTAGTAGTTGTAATGATTATAAATATAACGAGTCATCAACAACATAAAAAATAATAAGTGAGTCAAGCCCGAGAGGCGCTTTCTAACTCAGCAGACAGGAAGTACTGTACTTGGGGACTTGTGAGCGTCGGAGGAAATGCCTCGCCGGCCCCAGACTCTTTTCAAAAGAAGGGAAAAATGTTGTTCAAGAATGCATGGCGGTTGAGAACTTTTTTTTTCTGTTTCTTTCTTTTTTCGTTGAATGCATGGCTTGCTGTCGGCATTTTACTGTTTTTCTTTTATATTTCCGATTGCTTTCACAATTTTGTGAGTATGAAAGAATGTATCATATGAATTTTTAAATTTCCTTTGTATTAGAAGGGGCGTTCTTTTCGTGTTTATCTGACTGACAAGAAATAAGACGCATTTTAAGAGAAATCTACAAAAATCCACGAAACATTTAGAAAATTTCACTGCAGATTGGTTGCAAGTAGACTCAGATGAGGAAATTTAAAGTTGAAATCCATAGATCAACATACTTAAATACATCTGAGAATTATTGTCAAAATTACATGAAGAAAAAAACAAATCTTCCAGGATGATTTCGAAAACTTTCACAAACACACGCACGCACACACACACAAAGGAAAAATTTCCTGCATAATTTTGTCTCTTAGCTTATGAATTCACATATTAGCGGGAAACGTCGACTCGCGTAGATAAGATGAAAAGTAGCAAATGAACATTCAGTCCGCTATCTTTAGTTCTAATGTTTCTACAAACGATATTGCTCGCCCGCTTGCCGTATGTAGATGATCACAGGCAGAAGGTGATGAAATCACAAAAGGGTGGTGAAGTAAAGCCCAGCCACAAGAGACAGATATGGAGGTCAGGGGATACAAAGGAAGGGAAAGGGCGTAGGGCTTCACTCCGCAACCTGATAAATTATGATAAAAGTGAAAAGTAGAAGTAGGAGTCTTTTTTCAATCAGTATAGACAGCGAGTGTCATTATAATACGCACAACGCTAGCCATACCTGAAGAGATACACACTGGCACTTCTTGAAGCAATACAATTTGAAGACATATAGCAAATGTATCCACTCAGAAGCGCGTGATCATATACAGGCAACGCTTCTTTGTGGGTAACATTTTTTTTTTTTTGTTGTCGATAATAATACAGTGAACTCATCCCGATTGTTGCTGTTGCGGAGACTAATGTTGAACAAAAACCTAGGCCGGGTCAGTGCTGGCTGGTACTTGCATCAGGCACTCTTGCATTATATAATTTTCGCATCATCAGCGGTGGTTCGTCTAAACCGGAGCCTCTTCAATATGCGTATTATAATGGCATTCGCTGGCTATACTGACTGAGAAAAGACTCCTGCTTCTACTTTCGCTTTCATCATAATTTAGCAGGTTGTGGAGTGAAGCCCTACGCCCTACTCCTTCATTTGTATCCCCTGACCTCCATATCTGTCCCTCGTGGCTGGACTTTACTACCCTTTTGTGATTTCATCACTTTATTGCCTGCGATTATATTAACCGCCACGGTAGTGGGCGGTTAGTAAAGCCCAGCCACCGGGAGTACACAAAAACCCCGACTGTGGCCCTCTATAACTCTGGGAATATTCAACCGACTGAGATGAAACTCTGGCTTTAGAGGTTTCCCATTAAGATCTCTAATCGTGCCAAATTCCATCGAAATCTGTTAAACCGTTCCGGAGATCCAGATATCGACTTCTGGCGTTCAGGGGATGTGGTAGTGGGTGGGTGAGGGTCCTAACATATCTATAGAGCAATAACGGTAAAAGATACAGCTGAGATACTTAGCTTTTCTGAAAGCTCGTAATCTGGAGGGGTGCTTTTCGGGGTTTGTTTTTTGAAATAATGAAATTTTAAAGTTACAGCAGGCCATTCAAAATTCAAATTTCTTGATGCCCAGGTATGGACTGGTCACATCAGAAGAGATGCCATTTTCTTTGTGTGTGAATAGCAAGTGGTGTTAAGAGAAGCTGGCTGCTGACTTCCCTCCCACTCACCCCCATCCGTCCATAGTTTCCCACAAGGTATCCTTTCTAACTGTTTCCTGCCATCTGAATCCCAGCATTCTTTTTAAAGCTTTATTCTCAAATCAACAAAATCTTATATATATTATATATATATATATATATATATATATATATATATATATATATATATATATATATATATATATATATTTACGTTTTTCCTGGCGATTTAGTTTGAAATATTCTCTGTGAAACAGGTAGCAACAATTTAAGGTAATTTAGCCTTGTGATTCTGACTTCGTGGGTCCAGGAAAACATAAAAAGAGGAAAACAAAGGGGAATTTCATATGAGCTTAAGGCTCTTGTTACTGAGGAAGATATTACGTAAAACACGGGGCAAACTTGCAGGAGTGTAATTACATAAATAACGTTAGTACGGGAAAGAGGAATGCTAGTAGATTATTGATCCTGGAGGGGATTCCTACGGGATGAATGAAACTGGGGAATTCCAGACACAGTCCAAGAAGCTTCCACGATATAGGGTCCCTCTGAAATGAGAGATATACACATTATACGCCAGTAATGAAGATAGACAAAAGAATAATGAATTCGAAGCTGCACTGAGGGTGCCAAGGGGCTTCGATGAATTAATGATAGCTTAGCACTGCCGACACTCGAGGAGCACGGACATTTGACAAGAGATTCGGTGATTACTGGCTCACAATTCAAGTAAATGTTACGAGACAAAAGCGTGACTGAATGGAGGTCTTCCAGAGCACATTACCGTAAGGCAGGGTCCGTGGATGACTTGCGATTTCCGAGGGCGAGTTTCTTCACGTGTTAGGATGCGGGGCTTCACGTAAAAGGGCAATGTGTGGGAATTTCACGAAGGGCCGCGCAATGGCATGTGGGCATCCGGCAGGTCAACGGTGGAGCGAACACGTGGCTCGCGGTCGAAGGGCACGAGGAGAAAGTATACTTTGAAAAGGGCCACGTGGTTAGCTAAGGGCACTGCCAGGGGCAGGTGTTTGGGACTTCTTTACTCCCTCTCTTCCAGCGAGTGTGTGAGGCAGGGGTCTCGTGGTTTTCTGCTTTTATCTCCTCCTATGGGGCAGGGGGCACTTCCAGCATATGGGGTTGAATCATTTCCAGCTGATGCCCACAGGGGGAGTTTTGCCTGTAAGAAAACGACCAGACAGAAATCACTTTTGCCTTGAAGTAAGATCTGCTTAAAGGGAGTGGCCTTAATCCGTTTTAAACCCTTGTATTCTGACCGTGCGAAGTCGATAGACAGATGTGTCTATCGATCAAGCAGCTTGCAGTAAATGAAAACAACAGAACAAACAACAACAACAAAAAAGGGGGAGGCAATGTGCTGGCGAGTTCTTGCTAATCATAATAATATATATATATATATATATATATATATATATATATATATATATATATATATATATATATATATATATTTTAAATTATAATTTACAAGAAGTCGCTGCACAGCGCCTCCTTCCCCCCACCTAATTTGCCTTTTGTTTATTGAGAGTAGAATGCTGCATGGCCAGTCGTAGTTGACCTAGATATCAGAGGAAATTATCAACATTTCGATCTGTTCTTCTTTTTACCTGGAACAGATATTGAGATGACATGTGGGTAAAAAGGCAAAGATATGAGACTGAAAGCCGCTCCCTCAAGCAGCTTAGCCCAACTAAGCTGCTTAAAACAACCTTCAAAAGGCAGATTAAGCTGCTGAATTGTCTTACCTTTCGCAGGACCGGGTAAGAGGCAACCCGATGGCTGAACACCTGGCAAATGACACATCGTTTGCACACGGCCCCAGTTATCAGCAGAAGTTTTACAAGCGGCCATGACACGGCCGCAGCCTTAAAAGGGAAAGACATGAGATCTGGAGGGCAGTTAGTCGTGTGAGCAGTAGACGTGCAGTAGTAGAAGAGGGCCGGTAGCCACACACGTGGGCGAGTGATACATTTGCTAAGAGGCCTTCATCCCCTCGCCCCCCGGTCCGACTCCAGACGATGGTCATCCTCGAGAGACAGTGTGCGTGTGATCGTCCCTGGGCATCCTTCGCCAGAGACCCGCTTCCAATAAGGTAAAGTGCAAGTAAAGACTCTTCAGTCATGACACTTTGCCCTTTAGAAAGTTATCGAAGTGCCAGTATTTCACCTCTGTCCTTGTGCCAGTTTATCCAGCACCATTTCCAGTTTCCTGTGTTCAAGTGTAAAGTGGTCATTCATCCCTCGAGCCCTTGGCACCCTCAGTGCAGACTCGAGTCCTATTCTGTGTTATATTTTCCTTTACTGGCGTGCAATGTGTAAATCTCTCTTGCAGAGGGACCTATTCACAGTGGACTCATCTTGGAGTGTGCCTTGCCCTTAGTCAAGACTCCAGTAGAAGGATCTTCAGGCATTGCAAGCCCTTTAACAATTTACTTACCCATTTTCCATCCTAATGGTTTCTTTTGTAAATATAATTCCTTAATTTATCCCAAGTGTTTACGTAACATTTCCTTATGAAATAGAGCCTTCAGCTCCTAAAATCATCCCTTGTCCTGTATTCTTTACGATTTCCCTTTACGCAAGTCAGAACTCCAAGGCCAATTAAATAAAGTTTCCGTTGCCGGCCTGTATAAATATCATAAACCCAGGGAAAAAAAAAAAAAAAAAAAAAAAAAAAAAAATATATATATATATATATATATATATATATATATATATATATATATATATATATATATATATCCAGTACAAACTCTCTTGAGTTGGAATTACTAAATGACTAAAAAAAGACAGATCAAACACTATACAAAACTTTAACATTAAATAGACCGAAATAGCATATTAGGGTAAATTATTACAATGTTCTTCTTCGTTTTTTAACGTGCTTTTTTTCCCATTTTTATATGGGGTAAGCACGATGCCTTCTTTTTGAAGGACTTTGATTTGGCGGTGGGGTAGGCCGTAGCCTCGATCGGTTGCCCTACAGACATGAATATTGGTATGACACTGAAGTTATATATATATATATATATATATATATATATATATATATATATATATATATATATATATATATATATATATATATATATATATATATATATATATATATATATATATATATATATATATATATATATATATATATATATATATATATATATATATATATATATAAGATTTGAGAATAAAGATTTGAAAAGAATACTGGGATTCAGATGGAAGGAGACAGTTGGAAAGGATACCTTGAGGGAAACTCTGGAGGTTCCATATGTGATGAGATAGTGATGGAAGGGAGGTAGACGTCCTTTGCACAAACCCTGGGAGAATAGTAGATGATAGTGTCAGTCGGGCTTATGTAGGCATCAGAAGAGTTTGAAAACCCAGACCTACTTTGATGAGAACTTGAGAAGGCAGGCTGCAGAGTAGTGAAGGTTTGTGGAAAATAAAGCGCAAGAAGGACATAAGTGGGAGAGTTTTACTGAGTCCCTTAGCGTCACACTTTGCTGGAGGTAATGATGATGTTGATGATGATGAATAGGGTCAGCTTTTTTTTTTTTATTCCTGAGCTGAAAACCCTAATGGACAGAGTAAACAGACATTAATCCCAAAAGGGCTACAAAGGGAAATCAGTGAGCAGAGAGAGACAAGCTGTTGGAAAAGATGATAACGAAATAAATATTGTCGTGAATACTGGGCTTTATGCCTGATAAGAAACTGAAATATTCTTAAAAAGAAATAACTAAATAAACTTGAGGAGTCAGAGAGCACTTTCAAGGGCTCAGAGTCCAAGCCCTTCCTAATCTCTTCCCAGAGAGAACACCTGGGGCTGTACCTTTCCAAATTTCAAATATTTAGAAACAATGATATCCAGTACAGGCTCTCTTGTGTTGGAATTACTAAATGTCTAAAATAAGACAAATGAAACACTAAGCAGGTTGAAAAGATTTTGACATTAAATAGGCTGAAATAGTATATATATATATATATATATATATATATATATATATATATATATATATATATATATATATATATATATATATATATATATATATATATATATATATATATATATATATATATATATATATATATATATATATATATATATATATATATATATATATATAGCTTCATTGTCATGCCAAGGTCATGTCTATATTGTAGTAGTTTACTTTAGTATGCAATTTCAGTCTATTTAAGGTCGAAATCTTTTTCAACCAGCACAGTGTTTCATTTGTCTTTTTTTTAGTCATTTAGTAATTGCAGCTCAAGAGAGCCTGTACTGGATATCATTGTTCCTAAATATTTGAAAGATTCAACACCATTAACCCTTTCTTCATCTAATGTCATTTCATCCCTTTGCGCGTACTATTCTCATTGTTTCTGTTTTTCTTTGATTTATTTTGAGCCCTATCTCTCAAGATATACAGTGCATTCTGTTAAACAACCTCTGTAAATTGTGTGATATTTTACTTATAAAAGCATCATATACATATTTTAATTCTGTCCCTCCAATTTAAGCCTCTTCTTACATCTTCGACCACTTGTTCATTATAAAATTTGTTAGAAGGAAAAATGAAAAGGATTAACCATCATCCCCTTGTAGTTCACTTGACAAGACTCCATCTGCTTCCTTCATATATAATTTCAATTGGCTTTACATTTTCAGCAACAACCCTACAATGAGGCAAGGCCCTCTTTAATATGGGTCTACAGATGCTATCAAATGCCGTCTCACAGTCAACAAAAGGCATCAGAATGGATTTTTAAATTCCATACACTTCTGTGTATTATGTCTTGGCACAAGAATTTGAACTGTGCAACTCTTTCCTTTTCCTTTCTTTGCTAAAGCCAGCTTGTCCATCTCTAAATATTAAACCAATTTCTTTCTCCAGCCTATTGAGAATAAACATACCAAACATTTCCATGACAACCAACCGTAGTCAGTGCAATGTATCTACAGTTACAACATTAATTCATGTCAACTTATTTGGTCCCTTTGCCACGACTTCCAATTCCCAGTATCCAAGATGTCATTTCAGTGTCAGCTGCAGTGATTCTGTCATAACCTGGTGTTTTCATTCTCCCAAGTTCTTTATTGCTGATTCCACTTCAAAACTTTGAATTCATATTTTGGTCTTTATCAGCATCTGGTATATCAGTCAGATTATCCCCCTAATATCTCTTATTCGTAACCTCACAGCATTGTCATTCTTTTTCTGATGTTATTATTGATCCAGCCCTCCTTTTGACAGGGATTTTCCTCTTTCTCTTATCACCCTTGGATATTTCATTAATAATTCTGTGGGTTACCCTAACATCATTGCCACTTTGACGTCAATTTTGGATTTTTAAATAAATTCAATCTCGATCAAGAAGACACGCTCTGCATTATTTCAACTTGATGCAAATCTATAAAGAAGGAAAACCAGAACTACATTTCTTTGTCATTTTTATCAGCCTGTTTGTCCAACTATCATCTCTTATCTCTTCTTGACCTTTGTTTCCTACACCATCTAAACTTGAGTCCTTAGCTCATTCTACTTTGTGTCCCTCATTTACTCTCTGGAATTTTTCTGCTTGTACCACTTGCTTTTGTCTATTCGTATTGTAGCTCAGTTCTCATCTGCTATCTAAAGTTTCTGCTACCCCATATCCCTGTACTTTCTTCTCTAACGTTCATCTTCATGAAACTTTCCTGTCTGAAAACCTAAATATTCTGTAAACTTTCCTCAGTGTCTTTTTCTCCTTTGGTCAATAGCGATGTGATCTATTTGGTGTCTAAGATTGTCATCTGGAGATTTCCTTTTGTTGGAAAAGTACCTCCATTTACCAAATTCTTTGCAGCAGAAAAACAAGAAAATCCACTCCATTTTCGATTGTAATCTCTCCCAAGCCTTTCATACCTACAGTATTACATCCTCCATACCTTCATTATTTCTCTTAACGTTTTTATTTATATCATTATCAGAAATTCTCATATTTCTTTCTAGCATTTCATCTATAACTTTTCTATAAAAAAATTCATCTTATATCTCCTCTTAGAGTTAATTCTTTGGTTCATAGCAGACTGATACTCATATTGCACCGTTTTGACTTAAATCTTCCTGGCGGTAAACTACTGCTCATTGCTTCTCTAGTTCGTCACTACCTTTTCTTCATATGGTGTTAAGGTCATGCCTACTCCTCCTGCTCTTTTTGAATAGAAATACACCTTACCTTCTTCATTACTTCTTTCTCTATTCTTTTGCACCACGATTTTCTACCTGTTCTATCTTCCCATATTATCCAGGGTTCTTGCATACAATTTCCTGTTTTATTTATTTATCCTCGTTGTTTAAGATCTGTGAGATTCCTAGCAATACCAAATGACCGGAACTGTGGCCATTTCTAAATTAATCCTTTCAATTTATATGGAAAAATTCATAAAAGGTTCACTGACTAAAAACACAAAAGGATAACCACTCCTTGTTCCATTGGGATACAAAATGTTGCATCAGTTCCTTAACGTTTCAGACAAACGGCATATGGCTGTATTCAGCGAGCGGTATCTGGCAACTGTCGGCCAGGTGGCGCAATTTTTCCATTTGTGTCTGGAAGATAGGTCTCATGTACGGAATGCTTCAAATTATGTTTTCATTCTTGAAAATGTTAAAGCAGAAAGTACATTCTCTTCAAGTTTGCGTGTATAGTAGATTAACTCATGTCTTCCCATACTCGACAGAGCTAGAATAAAAACTGGCTAATAACTTTCCGAGTTTGGACTCGGCTCTCCGAGCGGCCAGTGAAGAATTAGAGGAATTTATTTCTGGTGACAGAAATGCATTTCTCGTCATAATGTGGTTCGGATTCCTCAATAAGCGGTAGGTCCATTTGCTAGGTAACCAGTCGGTTCTTAGCCACGTAAAATAAATCTAATCCTTCGGGCCAGCCTTGGAGAGCTGTTAACCAGCTCAGTGGTCTGGTTAAACTAAGATATACTTAACTTTCCTAGTTTGGGCATTTGGTCTCGTGTCCGAAGAATATTTTCCGCTTTTCCATTCTCCCCAGGATTATAAAAGGGTGTAAGGTGTCCTAAGTTTCTGTGTTTGGAAAATTGGGCACATGAATAGAGAGAGTCTCCAATTTCTTCGCTCGTCAAGGTTAAAGAAGAAATTACAGACTGTATGAAGTATGTTTTGTCAACAGGGATATGAAAACTACACTGATTTGGTTTCTGCATTTTAAAGAGTGGTTTCATATAAGCAATCAGGTTCAAAAAGAAACTATAGTGTTTTGTTTGAAGCCTCATTAACCCCATTACCCTCACTGAAAATCTCTCCATTCTCGGCTTGAATAATGAAGGGTCTGTGTACTGCCTTCAGACTTCTGTGGCAGGAAAAAGTTCTAATTTTAAGAGAACTTCCCTGTTTTCATTTACACGGGTTCACATGGAAACTGTATAAAGTAAATATTATCCTCATGTTTAGGCGTTTGGAAGAGTGATATAAATATGGAGATCATCTGTTTGTTGACAACCAAGAGGGCGGGAAATGAAATCTCATGTTGCATTTCTTAGTCTCTGCTTTTGAAAGAAAGATTTAATGTTTGGCCAGATTTTCCTGTTTTCCATTCTTAACAGGTCTAAAATAGAAACTCGATGTTCTCTTTAAGATTGCTGAATAGAAAGCTTCTCTTGTTTTCCCATTATTAAGAGCGTTGAAAAGTAATGATGTATTGTCCTTGAGTTTTTCTTGAAAAAAAAGGTCATATTTCCATTCTCGACAAGGTTACACAATATGTGCAAACAGTATTTACTTTTTTGTTTCTGTGTCCAAACGGTTTTTCTTGTGTAAGGATATTTTCTCCTTTTTCATAATCTCTGCAAAGTAAAAGAAGCAGCATATTATCACTAAGTTTCGGTGCTTGGAAGAATGGTTTCTCTTACTGAGACCCTCTCATATTTTTGTTTTTTTTTATAGTCGTAAAATGGGTTTGCTTTTTTTGCATTGTATTTAGATTTCGATGCTTTGGTCTCATGTGCAGAAACTGCTGTTTTTCAGTTGTCAAAAAGATTAAAAAATCTTACGATTACTATCTATAATTTTCTGTTTGTAAGATCAGAATCTTGTGAAGAGAGCTTATCTATTGTTTTTAAGTCCTTTCAGGATTAAAGAAAAATATACAAATTATCTTTGTCTTAGGAACACTAGTCCCATGAACGGAAATTCTAATTTTTTTTCCATGTTCGGCTGCATTAAGAAATTGTATATTGTCTCAAGTTTGAGTTTAGAGGGTTGGGCTTATGACTGATAGATTCCCCTGAGTTTCCATTCTCGACACAGTTGAGGTAGAAACTGGATAGAATCTTTAAGTTTCTGGAGGACTATTCTCATATTTGCAGAGTTTTATTTATTTTTCCATTTTCTATTTATGAACATGACCCAACATGAGCCTCATTTTGTAAACTCACTGATTTTCATTAAAACTAAGCCATAGCAAATATGATACAGCCGTAACAAGAGTACTTTAACTTTGAAAGTTACAAAAGATACAAAAGAAACTTCTGATAATTTTCTTTTTATAATTATTTCTTTCAAGTTTAGTTTACACACATTACTACATAAATACAGTCGTTACAGTAAAGGCAAGATTCCGTACAAAATTGCGTCAGGAATGTAATGTAATAAACCAATACGCAAATAAATAGACCAAACCATGCTGTACATTACTTTCACCGTCTCATGTAGGATAGGCCTAGGCGAACCCTACTCTGTAGGGCGTAGCTGGGGCGGGGGATGTTAGGGGCACTGGGCCATGGTACCTTCTCTTGACGATAAATAACCGTATTTTTTTCTAAAATTATCATGAATTTGTGCAATTGTATGAAAAAAATTTGATACATCATTCTTGACTACTGTTTTCCTCGCTTTGAGAGAGAGAGAGAGAGAGAGAGAGAGAGAGAGAGAGAGAGAGAGAGAGAGAGAGAGAGAGAGAGAGAGAGAAAGCGTTTGAAGTTCATTTTCAACGTAATAAATAATTTCTTGGTCCCAAGTCGGTAACTCCGCTAGAAATTACTCACATGAGTACTCTTTGAAAAAGGGTTATAAAGTAAAGGTTTGGCTAGCTGGAGATAAATAAGTACTTGATCGGAAGTGCATATTCCTCCAGCCTACTGACCATCAGTTGGTTGTGTGTATCTTTCTACATCAACCTCCCTTTTGCAACGAACGTATGTATTTTTGTTTACACATAGAGAAATACATATGTTCACATACATACAAAGCAGTTTGGTCCTCAGACTGTCGACTTCCTTTTCGTTAGTTGAAATATGCACACTCTCTTTATCTCCTCTCTCTCTCTCTCTCTCTCTCTCTCTCTCACACACACACATACATACACAGATAGAAAATTATCCGAAAATTTTGTAACAAATACCTTTTAATAATATCTTTTAATAGTTTAAGACTAATGCAGTACATGCGTGAGTATCTCTCACCCATCGGGCGAAGACCATGTTGTTCGAGTGACCATAAAGTAAGTCCCTTGATTACGCTGAGGCAAGTATATTTGTAAACAACATTGGATGTAAACAAAGGACTGACTTTGTCCGTGAACTTGAATAAGGACCCGACGGTTCAAGGACTTTATGGAATCAATTTTAGGTTTAAGGTAGGCAGTTCTTTCTGAAATAAATTTAGACACTTTTTCCTAAAATTATCATTATATAATTTCAAGGATAGAAGAATCTAAATATTGAAAGATATGGAGGTTAAACACAGGACTACAGTGCTGGAATCTTGGACACTTTTAGATTAGATAATTTTGACATAGTTGTTCAATAAGGTCATCAATAGTTTCCTGCAACCCATTCACTTATTGATAGGCACAATAAGAAGTTAAAATTTAGGTTTGGGTGTTGCTATTCCTGTCTAACCAAAATGCACATTCTGGTTTTAGCATTTCAAAACGTGGTTTGTCGGAAAGGGAAGGGTTTTTAGTTTCCTTAGGGTTGGACTTCTGCTCCCCAATAATAAACCGAAACACCAACAATTCTTCCTCCCATTAGAGTAATACTCCATAGGATTAGAGACTTCTTTTTTTGCTTTAACACCAACGATTTAAGCTCGAAAAATTCGTCGTTAGCCCATAGCATTTTCAGCAGCTTACGAAATAAATAAACCGCATTCTATAACAAAAAACTCGGCTAGTTTCAAAGACGACATTATTCTGACTTACACATGGTTAGTCAGGATGTACAAATTTACCTAAGTCCCTGTGGGAGAGACCATAGAGATAATCTTAAATAAGTTGTTTTCCATTGAGGATGTTTTATTTCATCATTTTAGCAGTATATCACTTAAACAATTTTTATAACTGGCCGTGCTGGACACAACCTTCATTTTTAATGACATTGCATATAGACAGGTGTATGAGATGGCAATGGGTTTCCCTTTGGGTCAGGTGTTCGCCAATACCTCTACGAGCCCTCCGGAAGAGCAGGCGCTGAACAGTTGCCCTCCTTTCCAACCGTTGCTTTCTAAACGTTACATTGCTAACGCGTTTGCTTTCTTCAAACATGATTTTAATGCTGGATCTTTTTTAGACCATATTAATACAACACCCGAACAGAAAGTTTACCTTAGAGAAAGAATCCAATAATAAATTACCGTTCCTGGATCTTCTAGTCTCTAGGAATGAACAAGGTCATTGTACAGGGATTTATAGAAAAGATACTTCTACAGGTATGTGTAGGAATTTTTGTACGTTCTGTTATTTTAATTTTCAGTTAAACTCCATTTCTACTCTCCTCCATAGGGCCTTTACACACTCGCCGAACTGGATGTCCTTCCTTGAAGAGAACGTAACTTAGGCTAACTACTTCAAAAGAACTGTTTTCCTCAAATCTCTTTTTCAGAGCCTTAAACAAATTGTTAAAACCAAAAACGATACACCCAATGCTACCCATACTGTGCCAAATATTTATTTCAGAAAGAACTGCTTGTCTTGAATCTAAAATTGATTCCAAAACATCCTTGCACCATACAGTCCTTAATCATGTTCAAGGACAGAGTCAGTCCGTTGTTTACATCCAACGTTGTTTACAAATATACTTACCCCGGGTGTAACCAGGGGACTGGCGTTGGATGTACCAAAAGACTGCTGAGGGTACGTATAGACGCACATAGAGGAGAGTTAGCTTTAGAACCGGAAACAGATTGTCCAACCCGAAACAATCCAACACAAAGAATCATTCGAAAATATGCAAAACATTTACAGATAACAAAGGTTTTCAGATAATGGGACAAACACGGAAAGGCAGCGATCTAACAACTTCAGAATCCATTATGATAAAATTAATTGTTCCATCACATATTCTACTGAACTACTTATTGCTTTATGGTCTAATTGATCTTATCGGTTCCTTTGTATTTAACTTCTTTTCAGTAATCTTATTTTAGCTACCAACTGGGTAGGTCCGTCTTTTAGTGTCATGGTGTTTTAGTATGCTAAATGAGTTACTATTTTAATGGTTTTAATTATTGTTTTAATAAATATTTTTATGTATGATTAATGTATAGTTAACTCTCTGCATATATTTTTCAGCCTTGATAACGCAAGAATGTAGTTGTGAAGCGTCGGCCTTAGGAATAAACTCCAAATTGTATAGTGCCTTTCCCGGGATGCCTACAAGTGTGTGTATATATATATATATATATATATATATATATATATATATATATATATATATATATATATATATATATATATATATATATATATATATATATATATATATATATATATATATATATATATATATATATATATATATATATATATATATATATATATATATATATATATATATATATAAAAATAAAAAAATGTAAAAAAATGTAAACATGCTTTTATTAAATAAAAGTGTGGGCCCCAAACATGGAAGGAAATGCTGCAAGAAAAGAAATACATTTTTTTTATTTTTGTAGCATTTCCTTCCATGTTTGTGGCCCACGCTTTTATTTCTGTAGACATGATTAAGTGTAAGAAAATCCTGGTGTGTCTCAAAATATTATTTTTTACTTTTTAGTGCGCTTTAACAAAAGCATGTCTAAAATTTTCGTTATTTTTTAGAATTTTATACTTTTTAGTTTTGACAGAAATTGTAACCGC